>NW_026922673.1:0-20331 GCF_032062105.1 Saccostrea cuccullata
CGGCGACATCACTTCCAGCCAAACCGGAAGTAGTCAATGTGTGTTTTTGCCGTTCTTGACAAGTTTTTGGGTAACGAATGTCTCTGGAGCATAAAAATTAATTTTCCATCCGTCGTCGTCACTTCCGGTCAGACCTGCAAGTATCAAAAATGGCTTATTTTTGCATTAATTAACATAGCTTTGGATGATTCAAGGTATTTTTCGGGCGTAAATTGGCATTTTTGTTAAAAATAAACTCTACTTCCGGTCAAACACGACGGAAGACCTACTCGTTGCTTTGCAATGAGCTTTGCTTCTTAATTATGTTCCCCAAACGAAGTTGGGGAACATATTGTTTTTACTCTGTTTCTTATTAAGGTCTTCCGTTTCCAACGGAAGACCTTATTGTTTTCGTTCGGTTTCTTTTTCCCTATTATTATTCTTTTTTTTTCTTACCGATTTTGTGCACGCGATTTCTCGGAAATGGCTCGACAGATTTCCACCAAACTTTCAGATCTGATAGATATTCATCTGAACCTTGTCGGAAATTTTAGTCGTCGATGACGTCACTTTCGGTCGTGAGATATGGACGATTTTCTGATTTTTAGGGGGTCGGCTTGTCCTGGAAACTCCTCCTAAACGACTTAAGATATTGAGTCAAGATTTTTAGTGAAAGTAAGGGAAGGTTTGTGGAGTTGCAGGCAGGCGTCCAAAACTTTCTAGCGCAAAAGACGCCGACGCTCGATGGAGCCCAAAAAATGTCTCAGAAACATCTCACAAAATTTAACACGTTTTGTTTTATATCTTCGTATCTTTTCATAAATTGTGAAAACATATAGAAGAAAAGTTGTGCAGAATTACAAGAACTTTTATTTGACATAAAAAAGGTGGCTGGCCCTTCAAATGAGGAGCTCAGAGGGGCCAAACGTCTTTCTTCTTTAACTCTTTTATGATCAATATTTTGTAATTCATTACGGGAGCAATGGTACCCCTCTAAACAATTTGCAACATCATAGTGTAAAATTTTGATCATACATGTACTTGACGTATATAATTCTCCTAAATATCATTTACGAGTTTTAATTAAATCGCAATTCGTATGAGTTACAGGTGATGTCATATCTTGAAATAGAATATTCTGGTTCCTTCGTAAACAGGGGACCAGACAAGAGATACAATGGCAAGCGATAAATATAGACCTCCCGATGCCCGACGGTTCCAGATTTTGGAGATTTCTTTTTTTATCGATCAAAGACACTTTTCAATCTTTTCAGACTCATTTTCTTGCTTTAAATAAATTCAACAATTTGTAAAATTGTCTTAAAATCTGCGGATTTACAAATAAATCAGCAGTATCACCTGTCAAAAAACGGTAAATCGGGAGCCGGGAATACTAGTTTTACCGTTTGCCCAAAACAAAGACGCAGTTTAAGATCCGCAAGAGAATTCAGAGAGATTCCATAGAGCAGTTCAACCTTACGTTGCCTAAGTTAGAAAACTTTGTTCGTACATTTGAAAAGAATTACAGGAGTTGAGGGACTGGTACCTTCTGTTAAGTTGCTATTCGATCGGTACAGTGCACATTGTAAGTTGATTTCAGTATGTAAACACAGACGCCATCAATACGAAGAAACATAAGACATATTGCAGTTTATAAATGTTACCCAGTCGGCATATTATTTCGCATTTATATTTTCGATATGAAAATAAAGATCATTCTAAGTATGTACCAGAAGTATATTTATGTATTTGTACTTTTCTACTGGTCTGTGGTTAGATATGACTTGTATCTAAGTTTGAGTCATTTTTACCTTACAACTTTGATAAAAATCATATATAAACACAAACCATGGGAGTACCGTATTGATTTATTTGGGAAGTTCAAACGAGAGGTCAATGATTTTTAAAATGATATTATTAGCACTAAGCCATATGATGCAGACAGATATACTTGAGAAGTGTACTCTTGACCATGTATACATCTAAGGATGTGTCCAATGGTACCAATTTAATTAGAATTAGATCTTTGAAATGCTCCATTTAGATTGGTAAATTATGAGAGTTTAGTTAGATCTCTGTGTAGCAATCTAAGTGAACTAACAATCTACAGTAGTGTGATATGAATGAGTTCGCAAAATAGCCACCGTTGCAAACATTACATGTAATTAAAGAACAAAATTCACTTCTTATTATATTTGGCCCCGAGAATTTCCTTAGATTTAAGTTTCAACTGAATCAAAACTTTATAGTGGAAATAAATGTTGGATATATGCTTGCTTAAAATATAAACCAAAATTTTTAGAATGTGCCCCCGTTTAACTATTTTATGGCGGTCAAAACATGCATGGAATGCATATTTCCGGAAAAATAGTTAAAAGTCAACTACTTAAAAGCATTTTTCAATAGGTCCGCATCATAACACCACTTTGCAATTTTCTCAGATGAAATCTTGATTGAAAAGCATTCTTTATGCAGAAATTTACGATGGTGTTATTTTGCGGACTATGTTTATTTTTTAAAAATGTGTTCATTTTTAAACCACCAAAACACATGAATACGACAGAATGGTGCTATAAGACGGAATATTACTCTGGCGAGTTATCGCTGAAAAATCGTCATTTTATAGGATGAATTCTTCACATCAATGTTACGAATATCATTCTATGTTATTTTATACATGTAGTTGCAATGGCTTTGTCTAAAAAGTCTTATTGATTGATAAAACAATTAAGAAATACAAGTACGTCATTTTAAAAAAATAATGACGTCACAATGGGGGTGTAACATTTCTGATATTTTAAAATAAAGATCTATAGGCCTAAATTGTGCAATTTAATATGAAGCGTAAGAAATATATACTGACATTGTACCGTAATAACAAAAGGGCAGAGGATAGAAAAATTAAAGATACTTTTTTATTGTCAAGAATCACAAAGTATACATGTGTTCCAAGCATAGAACAAAACACCTTATGTCTATGCTCAAAGAAAGCATCTTCAAAACTTAAATCCTTATTAAGACACGCATTTTATATATAATTGCTAAGAAAATGACAATAACCAGCGTATTGCAGTGGTTAGAGAATGATATGCTCTATATAGTCGCTAAGTAAGGCATTGATCTTTACGTCGGATTCGAATCCCACTGTGGGATGTGGAGACAGGTTCTTCGGATGAGACCGTATAAACCGATGTCCCGCGTCGCATGCAGTAGGTGCTGGCACGAAAAAGGTCCCTCCCTGCTCAAAGACCCTAAGTGCCGAGCATAGGACACAATTTGTAGCCCTCCACCGGCAAGTGGTGGCGTCTCCATATGAGTGAAAATTCTCGAGAGGGACGTTTAAACAACATACGATCAATTAATCCATTTTAACCATAATGATAAACATAATTATACTCTTCCAACCTTATCTTTTTACTTCTCTCTCTCTCTCTCACAACCTTTTTGTTATGTAAAAAAATACACGCTTGATTAATTATCAATGAACTAAACAAATGCTGAGTGTACAGATATATTTTGCTTATCAATGATTATAAGTGCTTCGGTCTTATACACGTGTATTTATGAAAAAAGTGACAAAAATATTTCAAATCATGATATTGTTCTCACCACTTATATCATTATATAGACCATAGAACATGTAAAATATACGTATAGTGGTGTAGCATGGTTTTTGAAAGTGGGGGGTGGGGCAGCCAAAGAAAAAAAAATTTATTACCTGAAAAATTTGACAAGCAAAAAAAAAAAAAGAAGAAAAAAAAAAAGAAAAAGGTAAAAGGAAAAAATTGCCCACAGTCTAAAATCCTATTTCTATTATTTAAAGTATAAGTAAGGTTGGGAAAAAAAGTGGGGGGCCAGGCCCCCCTGGCCCCCACTGTTGGTACGCCCACGATATTTCAATTTTATTATCTGGTAAGACGGCCCCCTCTTAAAAATAAATTTTAGAGTGATCTGTCCTTCAAGGGAGCTGCACCCTGTACCATTCTTTTGATTGTATTTTCAAAAGCAAAACTGATATATAGCTAACTACCAAAAATGATGACATGTGGAGGGAGGGGGGGGGGGTAATGCAACGTTCAAGAATACTTTGTGGAGTACAGTGTAGATAAGATATAGGAAGGAAAGAGGTATAACGGTTTGTTTTGTTTTGATGTTATTTATCTGCTCCATGGAAGTTGCTGTGTCACACTGTACAAGATTAAATAAAAACCTGTTTACTTTTCCGAGAATCGACTTGCTTTTTAATAATGAATAAACCGTGTGGTGCATGTACAGTGTATCATTCGCTCCTTGTTTACTACGGGGGTGAAATTAAGTACAAGTTCGTATTTAGCTCATCTATGTACCAACTGATATATCAAGACAAACTGCACCTCTCGTATACAACGTTGTGAAGAGGAACGATAACACAAAACCTTGACATTGTGAAATGTAAAGGTTAAATTCGGTCTGTTCAATACAAGTAGATTCTGGTTATATATCTGCATGTATCAGAACAATAGCTCTACAATTTTGTTTAATGATAACATGAACTTACTTCGAATTCTCTGTTGGAATATTGTTTTTAAAAATAAAATAAGAAATCCAAAAGCCGGAGAGCCACACCGACATGCACACTAAATACAGAACTGACCATGTAGTTTTATGGTGACCGTGGTCCATTACATTTTTTTCAGACCAGCGAGCACAGGTCTTCAGCTACATACACACTAAATCATTTTCTATAACAATTTCAATCATAATCCTTTTTGTCGTTTACAAAGTTTGGTTATTACATGTACGACCGTCTTTAAAACTTATGCGCTGAATCGAAACGATAAACTACTGTATACATGTACGAGAAATATTAAACATTTATTGACCGAGTTCGAGAGCAACATGCATTTTGTCGACTTTCGAACCAAACTTGGGTCGAGGGTCGACAAAACTCATTTTGCCCGAGGACATGGTCAATAAATGTTTTTGTTTTAAAATACATTTTATTGTTTTTTTTTTTACATGCATGTATCTTGTACTGCGTTCCGTGATATAATCTTCATATCCATCACTGTTTATCACCAACGAAAGTAAATGAGATTAAGGTCCGATCATAATGTGACTTAAGCGGTCTAACATTTCATCGACAGGTCCAACATCTCACTCAGCGGTCCAACATCGATTTCTATGTCCACTCAGTAAAACATCAAATATGTGATACCTTTTTCGTACAGATTTGTACAGGAACAAATTCTTGAACCTAAATCAACATCATTCTTTTCTTCCCACCTCTTACCTATAAGACATACGCTTATATCTTTGAATAAATCTTATAAAAATGTTTCAATAATTAAGCATTGGTTTAACCAAGCAATACATCTCAAATAACAACTTATTTTTATAAATGTAGGGGAAACACATTTTTAAATGTGAGCATTTGTCATCTAATAATTAATTTCATTTACTGATGTGTCGTAAAATTCACAATATCTCAGTTCTTTGAGATCTGACCGAAAACTAATTGGCAGAGAGTAAAAAAATCTTAAATTCAAATAAAAAAAAACTCTGGAAATGGGATGGTGGTGCTTCGTGTTATATAATCACATACATGAAGAATTGGCCGCCGAATAGAGATAGACAAAATAAGTCCAGATAACACTTTTTTTCTAAGAAAACAAATTATTAAGGTAGAGGAGAGATAATTTTGAGCTGATTTGCAGTCCGGATGTCCCAACTTCAAAGTCAGTTTCGTTGAAAAGTTTTACTCACAACATAAGAAATTGTAATTCACCGATCGACAAAATTGAATGAGGATCTTTCTCCTTAGGCGTAGTTCCATCTTCAATATTTTGTTAAGTCAACTGTTCATGATAAAGTCATAGAAGCGAAATTGGTTTCAATCAGCATTTAATAACACGACGATATATCTTTTAAAAAGTGCAATGAGCAGCTAGAAGGACGAAAGATAGAGAAGCAATGACGTCATCAAAAAGGCGAAAAACTGAGTAGGGTCATCAAACTAACGATGAAATAGTAAACTGTTTAAAGTATGATGGTGATTTTTTTCAACACTTCCTGTACCTTTTTGTTTCAAGTTCTTTTAAATATTTTAAGCGGCATGAATCTCATGGCATCAGTCCTCTAACATATGAAAACCCACCAATAAACAACTATTTTCTCTAATAAATATGATTTTAAAAAAGATTTCAAACAAACGAATTGATTCAAATATTTGCCATTAATAATAAAAAATAAATAAGTAAGTATGGTATACTAACACATGTAGATCAATAAATTGCATTTTGCGTTTGTTAGAGAAATTTAATGAACCTACATAATTAAAAATGCATGTTAGCTGGAAAGATTTTGAAATATTATACCCATGCTTGTTCATGACGTCGCAAAAAGCAACGTCAAAATATCACAACGTTATCCTAAACTATGCTATCATTGCAGTCACATAAAACATAAATAAAGCTCTTTACAGTAATATATTTATAATTTTGTAAAAATATACATTCTGTGAAAGAACTTGGAGGAATATCATTAATTTTGACACGGGGCTGAATTTTGCGACAAGTGAACCAGGTTCTTAAAAATGCAAAATTTTAAGGGTGTTTTATAAATCAAAGGAAGAAAATTTGATAACTTTAACATATAAATGCTCAGTTTTTGTTAATTTGTCCTCTTAGATCACAGCACAGTGCTTATTCTCTTTGGAAGACTTTTATAAAGTCTTAAGACCTAATGAACTGGGAGGCTACTCCAAATGTCAGACACGATGGGTTTCAGGTCATTACATGCTGCTTTTGATTTCATTTAAACGGTGATTAATTTTGTGTTTTTAGAACTTTTCATATGTTTTCTGTACTATTATATTAATGTCAGGCTTTTCGTCGCTTTTGTGCCGCTGAAAGATGTTATATCATTCTCTGCTTTTCACTGAAGGACTCGATTCGACATACGCATTGTACCTTACCTACTGGTAAATTGTTAAGATATTCTAATTTCTTAATAGTTAAAATTATACCCGAACGAAACAGTCCAGGTGGCTTAGACACGGACTCCGTCTCCAGAAACCCATGCTGTAGCATACCATGCTCCTGTGTAAAGTATGTATGCATGGAAAGCCGTGCCTAAAATTGGTTGAGACACAGCACAGGATATTGGCCGAAATATTTAAATGAGATCACAAGGTTTTACAAAACCTGTGTCAGAAAGCGTGTAAGTTTCCATATATGGACTCAAGGATTCTGTAAACTGGTGTCTGAAACCTGTGTCCTTTTCCATATATGGAGACATGGTTTTTTGGAAACCCATGTCAAAAAAGCTGTGCGGTATACCATATAAGGAGTCATGGGATCTCTGCATTTGTTTAGATCTAGGTCATGGCCTTTAGAGAACACCCTGATGTAACTGTGGATGCCAAGATGGTGACTGAAACCAAACTAATTCACATTGCTTTACATTAATGCTTAGTTTTAGAATTTTAAAAGTTAAAAATCTTTCATGAATGTGTCCATTTACTTTCTGTTAAAGATTAGCTTTATCAGTTACAATCCATGCTAATTTTTAATTAAGATTTTAATGTTAATGTACAATATTCAATTGTAATTTAATGTAGTAGCTACCAGTAAGTTTGCAAACTTTCACTAGCCAGCACAATGATGTCACATAAAATATACTATTACTATATCACGCATTGTTAAATTATTGACACAGAAGTACATAACTGCAAATCGAAAAGAAACCAGAAGCTTTAACGCCGCCGCCATTGTGCGAACTCATTCATATACTACTGTAGATGGAGTGTAATAAAGACCAAATTTCAATTAATAGATTGCCACGGCACAAAAATCATTTAGCATTGTACAACATTTTCATCAGGTTCACCACAATCTTTTGAATTAGCTATTCAGCTTTATTAAGCTTGATTTAGCTATGTTGTCACACTTTTACTCATGTGGAAGGCTGGAAGCATCTTGGGAGAGTGAAGATTCTAAATTTTTAGCTCACCTGAGCCGAAGGCTCAAGTGAGCTTTTCTGATCAGAATTTGTCCGTTGTCTGTCGTCGTCGTCGTTGTTGTCGTTAACTTTTCACATTTTCATCTTCTTCTCAAGAGCCACTGGGCCAGTTTCAACCAAACTTGCCACAAAGTATCCTTGGGTGAAGGGGATTCAAGTTTGTTCAAATGCCCTTTTCCAAGGGGATATAATCATGAATAAGAGAAAAATTATTGGCATTTTTAAAAAATCTTCTTCTCAAGAACTACTGGGCCAGGAAAGAAGAAACTCATGTGGAATCATCCTCAAGTAGTGTAAATTCAAGTTTGTTCAAGTCATGACCCCCGGGGGTAGAGCGGGGCCAAAATGGCCGATCAAAGTTTTAGATAGGAATATATAGGAAAAATCTTTAAAAATCTTCTTCTTAAGAACCACTGGGACAGGAAAGATGAAACGCATGTGGAATCATCCTCAGGTAGTGTAGATTCAAGTTTGTTCAAGTCATGACCCCGGGGGTAGGGTGGGACCAAAATGGCCGATCAAAGTTTTACATAAGAATATGTAGGAAAAACCTTTAAATATCTTCTTCTACAAGAACCACTGGGACAGGAAAGATGAAACTCATGTGGAATCATCCTCAGGTAGTATAGATTTAAGTTTGTTCAAGTCATGACCCCCGGGGGTAGGGCGGGGCCAAAATGGCCGATCAAAGTTTTACAAAAGAAAATGTAGGAAACATCTTTAAAAATCTTCTTCTCAAGAACCACTGGGCCAGGAAAGATGAAACTCATGTGGAATCATCCTCAGGTAATATAGATTTAAGTTTGTTCAAGTCATGACCCCCAGGGGTAGGGCGGGGCCAAAATGGCCGATCAAAGTTTTACATAGGAATATATAGGAAAGATCTTTAAAAATCTTCTTCTTAAGAACCACTGGGACAGGAAAGATGAAACGCATGTGGAATCATCCTCAGGTAGTGTAGATTCAAGTTTGTTCAAATCATGACCCCGGGTGTAGGGTGGGACCAAAATGGCCGATCAAAGTTTTACATAAGAATATGTAGGAAAAATCTTTAAAAATCTTCTTCTCGAAGAACCACCGGGCCGGGAAAGATGAAACTCATGTGGAATCATCCTCAGGTAATGTAGATTTAAGTTTGTTCATGTCATGACCCCCGGGGGTAGGGCGGGGCCACAATGGCCGATCAAAGTTTTACATTGGAATATATAGGAAAAATCTTTAAAAATCTTTTTCTCAAGAACCATTGAAACAGGAAAGATGAAACTCATGTGAAATTATCCTCAGGTAGTGTAGATTCAAGTTTGTACAAGTCATGACCCAGGGTTCGACATTAACGTAAGTCCGTTAGTCTCAGACTAATACATTTCCATTCGAACTAAAAAAAAATTGAAGCTAATTAGTCTGAACGGACTAATAAAGTTTTCTAAGGAGAAAAAAGAAATTACCGATGTTCAAATTTTCGACAACTTTCACTGGAAAACCCCATATTTATTTTTAGCTTTCTAGCTTCTTGGCGGGAAGTTAGGTAATTCTGAGTCAATTCTGTGCTTAATTTTAGGACTCATTGGTATGAAATTAAACATTTTAGTGATAATGTTTTAGTATGACACATAAAAAAGATGTTGGATGTTTAGATGATGTAATTATGTATAGAGAAAAACGAATGAGATTGGGAATACGATCGTAGTTCCTGATTGAGCGATTTCAACGAATTCTTGGTATAAACATTTTATGTAAATGCTTTGTTTATTTCAAAAAGTATAAAAAGGACATTGCAACATTAATTGTATTTATTTATTTTTATATTTGACGGACTAATAAAATTGCCCGTGGACTAGTAAAAGTAAAGAAGCACTAGTCCAGCCGGACCAAAGCCTAAAAATGTTAGTGTCGAACCCTGGGTAAGGTGTGGCCAAAATGGCCGACCAAAGTTTAACATAGAAATATATAAGGAAACCTTTTTAAATCTTCTTTTCAAGTACTTCAAAGCCAGAATTAGTTATATTTGTATGTAATCATCCTCAGGTAAAGTAGATTCTAGTTCGTTCAAATTATGATCACCTTGGGGGTTAAAATTCAAGCCCCCCCCCCTCCCCAACTTAAGTAAACTTTCAGGTCTGATCTGATATATGTTTTTTCCTAAGTGATGTGCTCAGGTGAGCGCTGTGGCCCCTGGGCCTCTTGTTAAAATCATGATCCATGGGGGTTGGGTGACCCACAACAGGGAGTCGAAGGTTAACATACATGTATGAATATATAGGAAAAAACTTTAAACATCTTCTTTTCAAGAACTACTGTGCGAGAATGGTCAACAGGTTAATTCAAAAACCAGTGGCCCAGAAAAGCTGAAACTTACATGGAAGCATCCTGGGGTAGTGTAAATTCTAAATTGTTCAAATGATGACCCAGGGGTAGGGCAGAGCCACAATGGTGAATCAAAATTTTATATAGAAATGTATGGGAAAAATCTTTCAAAATCTAGCTTCTTCACAAAAACCACTGGGCCAAAAAAGCTGAAACTTATGTGAAAGCATTCTGGGGTAGAGTAGATTGTAAATTTTTGTATTCATGAACCCCCTGACCTACATTTTCTTGATGTGTTACCTTAGTGCATTGTTTTTTTTCTTTTGATTAATTGTGTTGTCATGACAATTAAAAAAACCCTTTAAAATGATATTTCTCTTACAGTTTGGTCTGATTTCAATATAACTTGGCACACAAATTACACAATTCAGTGTGTTGCCATAGTTAATTAAAAAAAATCGGTAAAATTCCTTCAAAATGCTACTCCTCATACTTGTATCAATTTAATTTGGCACACAAATAGAGCACAATAAGATACATATATAATAATATTTATTGCTGCCTGTTGCAAAGTTTCAAATCCAAGTGCAACTTTTACTTTATTATATGTACAGACCAGTAGAGTTGCAGTCTAATTAGAGACTTCTGTGTTTCTTTGCTACATGTATGTAAAGGTATGAAGAACTATTTTGCATGCCAATAAACAAAGTTATGATTAAGTTTCCCCTCCTTTGAGTGAAAATTTTTGTAAAAGTGCTATGTTTGCAATAAAAATTTGAATTTATAATCAAAGGAAAGACAAATAATTTGATGAATATCTTTGTTAACAAAGGGCAGGTTGGTGTTGGTCTACTTGAATTCCATTCCATTTCTTCACAATTGTTGCACATATTGAAATGAACTTTGTAATACAGATTTATCAGATGAAAATCTAGGGTAAGGTTTGTGTTGAGGACAGTCATGCCAATTTTTGATGCGCCCGGATAGATCCGGGGCGTATATTGTTTTTGTCCTGTCTGTTTGTCTGTCTTTTGTCAACTTTAACCTTCGCCAAAACTTTTGAACCATAAGAGATAGAGACTTCATATTTGGTATACATACTCCACTAATAAAGTTCCTTCAAATGACATCAAGGTCAATGACCTTGTGACCTTGACTGTGACCTATATGCTAAAATAGCTTTTTCAACTGTTTGCTGTAACTTTTGAACCATAGGAGATAGGGACGTCATATTTAGTATGCGTACTCCAATAATAAAGTTCTTTCAAACAACACCAAGTCAATGACCATATGACCTTGACTGTGACCTTTAAGCTAAAAATAGCTTTTTCCACTTTTTGCCATAATTTTTGAACCATAGGAGATAGGGACTTCATATTTAGTTTGCATACCCCACTAATTAAGTTCTTACAAACACCACCAAGTTCAATGACCTTGTGACCTTGACTGTGACCTATATACTAAAAATAGCTTTTTCGAACTTTGTTGACGCTGGGCGCATAGTGTTTCCCAAACACAATTTGTTTTTTACAGAGTTGTCCCCTTGGACTTAGAAAAATTTTAATTATTAGCAATTTCCATTCATTTTCTTCACAGAGGTTGCATATGCTGAAATGAAATTTAGTACACAGATTTATCAGATGAAAATTTAGGTCAAATAATATTTTTAGTACTATTGCGCCATTTTTGTCTGAGTTTTTGCCCCTTGGACTTAGAAAAATTCCAATTATTTGCAATTTCCTTTCATTTTCTTCTCAGAGGTTGCATATGCTGAGATGAAATTTAGTGTACAGATTTATCAGATAAAAAATTTAGGTCAAGCTCTGTTTTGGATACAAACGCTCCATCTATTTTTTGCTCACCTGAGCCGAAGGCTCAAGTGAGCTTTTCTGATCAAAATGTGTCCATCATCTGTTATTGTTGTCGTTAACTTTTACATTTTCGACTTCTTCTCAAGAACCACTGGGCCAATTTCAACCAAATTTGGCACAAAGTTTTCTTCCATAAAGGGGATTCAAGAGTGTTCAATTGAAGGGCCACACTATTTTTCAAGGGGAGATAATTCAGAAATACCATAGTGAAAATTTGATGGTATGCTTTAAAAATCTTCTTCTCAAGAACCACTGGGTCTAAAAAATTGAAACTCATGTTGTATCATTCTCAGATAATTGGGAATAAATGAAAATTTGGTGGCATGTTTTAAAAATCTTCTTTTCAAGAACCACTGTGCCAGGAAAAATGAAACTAATGGGGAAACATCCTCAGGTAGTGTAGATTCAAGTTTGTTCAAATTATGACCCCCAGGGGGTAAGGCAGGGCCAAAATGGCTGACCAAACTTTTACATAGAAATATAAAGGAAAATTCTTTAAAAATCTTCTCAAGAATGACAAAGCCACAATTTATCATTTTTAGCTCACCTGAGCCGAAGGCTCAAGTGAGCTTTTCTGATCACATTTTGTCCGGTGTCTGATTGTCTGTCTAGCTGTTTTGTCAAAATGGCTGATCAAAGTTTTACATAGAAATATAAAGGAAAATTCTTTAAAAATCTTTTCTCAAGAATAGCAAAGCCATAAATCATCAAATTTATATGGAAGCATCCTCAGGTAGTGTAGATTCAAGTTTGTTCAAATTATGACCCCTAGGGGTAGGGCGGGGCCAAACTGGCCGACCAAAATTTTACATAGAAATATGTAGGAAAGTTCTTTAAAAATCTTCTTTTCATGAATGACAAAGCCATTATTCGTCATATTTATTTGGAAGCATCCTCAAGTAGTGAAGATTCAAGTTTGTTCAAATCATGACCCCTAGGGGTAGGGCGGGGCCAAAATGGCTGACCAATTTTTTCATAGAAATGTTTAGGAAAATTCTTTAAAATTCATCTTCTCAACAATAGCAAACACATGATTGAACATGGGAGTAATTTTGGATTAAAATTTTCAATAAACCAATTTCTACTTTTGCCCAGTTACAGTGCTCAGGTAAGCGTTGTGGCCCATAGCCCTCTTGAATAAACATCTCTTATTTTTTTTATAGATGCCACCCCTGCGAGACGATCATGAATAATTCATGAATTTCCTTGAATTTTTCATGAATTTAATTCATGAAATGTTCATGAAATGTTCATGAAGATCCTATGAACTTATTATTGGACATTTTCAAATCATGAATTTTTATTCATGAAAGAAAATTGATGAATATTCATGAATATTTTTTTTCATGAATAATTCATGAAGAGTCATATTCATGAAGATTCATCATTTCAAGAATGTCCAATAATAAGTTCATAGGATCTTCATGAACTATTCATGAATAATTTAATGAATTTTTCAGGAATGTTCATGAATGAATAAAATTCATGAAACATTAGCATTCATGAATATTCTTGCTTATTCGTAAACAAAAAACGAAATATTATTATTCATGTTTATTCATGAAAATGCTTGAAGTCATGCTAAAAAAAGTAACCAGTAGATAATTTATAATACAGCATCTTAAAAGATTTTACAGAAATGTTGTTTGTTTTCCAACCATGGCAACAAAATCTTTGTTAAGAAAAATTAAAATAGACAATCTGACACATTAAACCATAGTAAATGAGTAATGTAGTTCATTCCTGGTAAAAGTATAAAAAAAAATTCAATTCAAATGCAACTCTTTGCAGAATTTTTAACCTTACTTGGTCAAAAGGAGAGGGGGATCCTTCCTCAGCATGTTTCAAATTGTGTTTTAATGCCAGAAATTGAACAGTTTTTAATTCCAGTCTAGGAGAAAAGTTTGTTCAGCACCAGGGAAACAGTTTTCAGTGCTTTCAAGCAGTTCGAGCAGAGATGGTCAATTCAAAAATCCTTATTATCTCTCCATGTGGAATTTCCAGAACTTCATCATTTGGATCCTTTGATTGAATATCATTCATATTTTCATTTCTTTTTTTGTTTCTTTTTCAAGAGCTCAGATTTTTGTGCAGCCAGAGTTTCTTCTCTTCTGCTCATCAACATTTGTGAACTGCTTCTCTTTTTCCTTCAAAAAGAAAGATTTTCTGAAAGTACTCATGATTGTAAAACATAAGACTTTTTTGTATTAAAATATTTTCTTGCATTTTAGATTCATTTAATTTTGCATCAGAGACACTTCCAAATTTAAACATTCTGAGTGGAATTTAAGCCTATTTTCTTGGACCGCCATTTTGTAGATCAATCAGGCCTATGAGAGTTTTGAGTCTCAGTCTATAATTAATGTATGTTATATGGTTGGATCCAAACTCAAAGCAAAGTTAGACAAAAATTGCATTAAAAAAAGAGACATATTAATTTATTATAATGTGCTTTAATTAGTTGTTATTTTACAAATAGAAAGTAACATTTACAGACAGATTTCTGACTCAGTGATTGTCTCCATGTTTTGTCACTCACCAGTTATGAAGTAGATCGATCCTATATTTAGTCTTCCTTCTTCATATTCTGTTATTTTCTTTAAAAGTTGACAAAGATCAGTGACTGTACTGTTCATTGGACACACCTTGTGAGAGGGTGAAAAACAACAAATTACAAAAGCATAATAAAAATTTGACAAAATATCAAAATCATAAGCAATCATACAAAATTAAATGCGTAACTTTAACATGTGAGCTGAACAGGCCTATGCCTATCGCATGCTGGAAATGCGCGGTTTTACAAAACATTGTAGTTGCAGAATTTAAACATGATAAAATATATTGCATAATACTGTTAGATACAGATGATCAAGTTAGATATAAATTCAAGTAAAACAATATAAAACTTACTCCTTAGGGAGGCCAACATCACCAAACTTCACAGCCAAAACGCCAGGCAAACCGCATGGCTACCATAATTAGTATAAACAGAATATTTAATCGATCATACCAATTTCACGCAGATGAATCAGTTGCGAGTGTTATATTAGCAGATGATGGTGTTAACTATGCAGATTTTAATGCTTTACCACTAGATGAAGCACTTCAGGTTGTTCTTACAAACAATGATGGCTGTTTTGTGTGCTTTGGTGGAAATACTATGCTTATCGGATCAACAGAAGGCGGTTTCTTTACTTTTGACTCTCATTCTAGATGTTCAGATGGAATGTTAAGTGTGTCTGGAAGGAGCACAAGAATTTTACTTCAAAATGTAAATGAAGTGTATTCACATCTTCAAGGTCTTGCTCTTTCAATGGGGTATTCAAAAGGTGTTGAATGTAACTTGAGTGGCGTTTCCTGCAAAATCAGCTGTATTGCAGATGTTAATGATTTGATTGATCATGAAGAAGATATTTCTAATGTATCTGAAAGTTCTAGGTTTTCAGCAGAAACCATTGATGAAACATGTAACAGAATTGATGACTTGATCTTTGTTTGTCAGGAGCAGTTACAGTTTAGTTTTATCCCCTTGAGTACAGCCATGAAAAAACAGCTTTGTCAAATGTTAGATATTCCTTTCATTTGTGTAGAAAATTCAGATAATAATCAATGCACAAGAACTCACATCAGAGAACCAGTGTCTGAAAAGGAAATATTAGGAGATGGAAACTGCTTTTTTAGAGATGTGTCTTTCAGTCTTACAAACTCGGAGGAATTTCACAATGAACTGCGCTCTGCTGTTTGTGATCATATGATGGGAAACCAAGAGTTATTTAAACAATTCCTAAAAGATGGTACACAATCGGTTGAAAGTCACCTTGCTTCCACTGGAATGTCAAAAGAAGGTTCATGGGCTACTGAGGTTGAAATATTTGCAGCAGTTCACTTACTGAATGTTGACATTTACACATACTCTGAAGGGCACTGGTTGAGGTTCTTAGTAGCTGAAGTAGACCCTTGTATACAGACCAAAAATGGAGCAATATACTTAAATCACCACCATCAAAACCATTATAATGTAGTACTTAGTGTAAATGGAGAGGAATTAGATGTGACACCAGTTCGACAGTGTAAAAATCGCCATGAGTATGACAAACGAATCCGAAACCGAACACGTATGCAGAATAAAAGGCATTGTACCATTGAATTACAGCAGGAATCTAGTGCTGCAACAAAACGGACAGAGTCTTTGAGAAAGAAATACCAAGATAATGCAGATTTTAGAGAGAAGAAGTTGAAAGCAGCCTTTCTAAGATATGCAGATGATGAGGAATTCCAAACTAATGTTAAACGGGTAAGCAAAGAGAGGTATTACACTGATATGGAGTACAGGAACAAGTCTAAAATGAGAAGTAAGAAAAGGAGTCTTGACAGGTATACAACAGATGGTGATCACAGGGACAAGGTTAGAAAGAGAAGCATTGAGAAATATGCAACGGATGAACAGCATAGGGAAGCCGCTAAAAAGAGAAGTGTTCAGAGGTACGCAACAGACTATGAGCACAAAGAAAAAGTCAAAAAGAAAAGTATTCAGAAGTATGCAATAGATGAAAAGCATAGGATTCTTGTCAACACTGCAAGTACAAATAGATATAGGGAAAATGAAAATTTCCGAGAAAGAAAGCTCTGTAACGCAGCTAGAAATTACAAGAACGATGAATCACTGAGGTCAAAAATTAAATATTCCAGCAAAAAGCAGTACCATTTGAATGCAAAAACAAAAATGAAAAAGAAGGAAAATGTTAAAAGTCGAAGGATTGCTCAAAGAGTAAGATTCGAAAATCAGGAAGAAGTAGTAAGAGGTTTTAAAGGAAAGGTATTGCAGGGCATTGATTATTCATGTTGTTGCTGTGATCGTCTCTTGTTTCAAAATCAAGTTCAAAGATGTGAGCGAGAAACATATGCTAAGAGTGAGCGAGCATCAAACGTTGCAGACTTGTGTATTCAAGAAAAATATTGCCATCAGTGCTCAGAATCATGCCCACAGAATTGCACAAGGTCAAATTTATGGATTTGTTATACTTGTCACAGGAAAATCCTGAGGGGTATTCTTCCAGCAGAAGCAGCAGCTAACAAAATGACACTTGAAGATATTCCAAAGGAATTGAAAGAACTGAACAGCCTTGAGAAGCACTTAATTGCAATCCATATACCATTTATGAAAGTCATGGCTCTCCCTAATGGTGGTCAGAGAAATATTCATGGGCCAGTTGTATGTGTTCCATCGGATCTAAAGAAAGTTACAAGTTTACCAATGAAACCTGGAGAAGACCTCCTTCTAAGAGTTAAACTGAAGAGAAAGTTGAATTATAAGGGGTACATTGAATATCAGTTTGTTGATCCAAAGCACATTTTTGAGGCATTAGAATATTTAAAACTGAATAATCAATGGTACAAAGATGTAGCAATTAATACAAACTGGAAAGGGAGTTTGGACGAAGATCAGGAAATATCGGAGAGTAGCGAAGTGTTATCAGAAGAAGATGATAACCATCATATTATAACAGATACTTGTTTACAACCAGTTGATATTGCACTGGAGGTCCTTGATCATTACTTTGATGATATCTATGATATTGCCCCAGGAGAAGGAAATAATCCTGTAAGAATGTTGCAGAAGGAGGGCAATGAGGCTAAAACATTTCCATACCTTTTCCCTAGTGGACATTTTTCTTGGAATGATAGTAGAGAAACTCGAATAACACTGTCAAGATACTTTAACAATCGTCTTATGAACACTGACGACAGATTTGCACGTGACAGCAGTTATATTTTCTTCTCCCAGTTTATGTCGGATTTAAACCAAGTGATAGAGCAGACACAGATATCAATTAGAAAATCTGTCAAAAGAATCGGATGTGAGCAATTAGTGACAGCAAACATGGTACAAAATCCTGAAATACTTTCCAAGTTGATGAAAAATGACGAAGCTTTGCGATTCATGCAGCCTATACGTGGAACACCGGGATATTGGTCAGCTGCTCAAAAGGATCTGTTTGCTATGCTTCGACAGTTAGGAATACCTACTTGGTTTTGCTCGCTCTCTGCCGCAGAGCACAGATGGAATGATGCAGTTGCTACAATTTTGAGACAACAAAATGATAACAGAGACCCTAGTTTGCTGGACTGGTCTGAAAAGAATGAAGTGCTCAGAAGCAATCCTGTTACAGTTGCTAGAATGTTTGAGCATAGGTTTCATGTTTTTCAGACTGAAGTTATACTTTCACCATCAGAACCAATTGGGAAAGTATTAGATTATTTCCAAAGAGTAGAATTCCAACAAAGAGGGTCGCCTCACATGCACTGCTTGTATTGGATAGAAAATGCTCCAAAACTTGACGAAGATGGAGAGGATGCTGTATGCAGTTTCATAAACAAATATGTTAGTTGTGCAGTGCCCTGTCATAATGAAGATATGGAGCTAAGGGATATTGTATTTTTCTGTACAACAACACAGCAGAAAACATTCGAAGTCATGCAGAAAGAAGGGGACTGATTGTAGGTTTAACTTTCCTAGGCCGCCTTCTGATGTACATTTATAAATTCCCCTGTTGATGAGGAAACCTCAGAGAATGATGATGGAGAGGAACTAAAACTCAAGTGCACAGTCGCCAAAGAATTATTATTTCTAAGTTTGGAGTGAAGTAAAAGATGATGCAAAGGTATCAGAAACCACAGAAGAGATGTTTGAACGCATAGGATGCACACAAGGCCAATACGAGAGAAGCACACAAAAGACTTTCAAAAAAGAAATCAGTTGTCCTTCAAAGAAACCCATGTGAACTCTGGACCAATCAGTACAATCCTTGCCTTTTAAAATGTTAGGATGCCAATATGGATATTCAGTTTGTTTTGGATCCATTCAGCTGCATTGTTTACATAATTTCGTACATTTCAAAGTCTGAGAGAGAAATGGGAATGGTATTAAAACAAACCAAAATAGAGGCAGAAGAAGGAAATGAGAATGCACGTGTAACCTTGAAGAAAATTGGCTCTGCTTATTTAAATCATAGGGAAGTGAGCGCACAGGAGGCTGTTTATCGTGTATGTAATTTGAAAATGAGGGAATGCTCGAGGAAAGTAGTGTTTGTACCTATAGGTGAAAATCCTACTCGTCTGACTAAGCCATTGTCACAGCTGAAAGGAAAACACAAGCAAGAGGACATTGAACTTTCTGATGATGATGATGAAGACGATATATGGATGACAAACATTGTAGAAAGGTACGCAAATCGACCAAATGAGCCATTGTTTCAGAATATGTGTTTGGCAGAATTTTGCTCAGAATTCAGAGTACTGGCTAAATCACAGGTACCAAATACTCCGAATGCAAATGTGTTTGAACTGCAGAATTCAAAGGGATTTGTTCAAAGGAGAACACGTTCTAAGCCAGCTGTAATTAGGTACCCAAGATTTGATGCAGAAAAAATGTCAGAGAAATATTTTCAATGTATACTCCAGCTGTTCTTGCCGTACTGGGCAGATACTCAATTAAAACCTCCAGGGTATGATCTCTTTGGAACATTTTATGAAAGTGGGCATGTGAAAATCACAGGAAAGCAGAAGGTACAGTCAGTCAAATCAATTGTAGATACAAACCGTATGCGGTATGCTCAAAATGAGGAAATTATTGCGGAGGCCCAGGAAACCTTTGAAAACATCGGAGAACCAGAGGATGCATGGGCAAATCTTTGTCCAGAGACAGAATTATTGCGACAAGAATGTTCTTTAGAAAAAAGTCAAGATGTGAATTTAAATGTTACAGAAGAGCTGCCAGACATGCAAATAGAAACGAATTCTGATGTTCTTTACAAGGTTCAACAGAATACACAGTCAAAAGAAGAGACATTACATATCCTCCAAAAGAACATGGTTCACTTCCCTAAAAAATCAGCCCTCTTTCAAGTGAGCTAAAATTTTTACAATATCAACCTAAGGATATGTAAAATAAATATTTATAGAAATAAATTTCGTTAGACATCTATTTGCCTCACACCAGGCTGTTGAATGTAGCATGGTAATGCTATCGTCACGTCGCATTTTTGCGACGTCATGATGTCGGGGTTCCTTTAAAATTTGAGCCATTTAAGAAAGTATTACGTAATTTTAAGCCATATTAAAGTTGATATAAATTCATTTTGTTTTTAAATTAATAGTATGTATGTACTTTTAAACA
>NW_026922674.1:0-20119 GCF_032062105.1 Saccostrea cuccullata
ATCGTGATACATATCGTATCGTGGCTCAAATATCGTGATACGTATCGACATAGAAAAAGCTGTATCGTCCCAGCCCTAGTACTGTACAAAAGTGAAAGAAAACTAATGATGTTTTGTACTAAATCTTAGGTTGATGTTGTACTAAATCTTACGTTGGTGTTGTACTAAATTTTACGTTGGTGTTGTACTAAATCTTACGTTGGTGTTGTACTAAATCTTACGTTGGTGTTGTACTAAATCTTACGTTGGTGTTGTACTAAATCTTACGTTGGTATTGTACTAAATCTTACGTTGGTATTGTACTAAATCTTACGTTGGTGTTGGCGTAGAGCGAGAGGATGACGGAGGGCTCCCGGCAGTTGAAAAACTGGACTCTGGCCTGGAGCTCATACTTGGCCTCAGTCCGCACCGTGATCTTACACTGAATCCCGATCGGCTTAGGACTGACCGTCCCTCCCCCCTTAATGATGACCGTCTCATCCAAACTAATGGTCACTGGGTCCACAAAACAACTGTCCTCCAACTGATCTGAAAACAGAAAGCATTCAATGTTATATATAGACAGCTTACTAAAAAACACAGGGCATTCAATGTGTTATAAATAGCTTACTAACAGATGGACCCATGACTACTGCATATACATGTATATGTCCATGCGCGGATCTAGAGGGGGGGATCAGGAACCCCCCTGGAATTTGCAAGGTTATTAAATCTATATACTACCACAAGAAAAAAGTTACCTTGGACCCCCCCCCCCCCCCTGGAAAATGCAGACCCCCCTTGTAAACGTGAATTTGTGTGAAATGAATAAGTCATTTACTAACACCCCCCCCCCCCCACACACACAAACAAAATAGGTTTTTGACATTTGGGCGAATTTTTTTTTCTTTTTTCTTGTCAAGAAATTTTAGGGCTGAATATTTTTTTTGGACTGGGGTGGAACCCCCCCCCCCCCCCCTGGGAAAAATTTCTGGATCCACGCCTGATGTCTCTAAAGGTGTGTTTGTGCATGTGTGTGGAGGGGGGGGGGGAAGTCAAGGGAATGTAGAACAAATACATCAAGCATATCATCAAATCAAAAGTTATGCTTAGAAAGACAAGTTTCCTCAAAAAGTAATTACTGCTAAACTGTACATGCATGAATACTGCAGCACTACAATGTATAGGAATTATTACTAATTATTACCTAACCTACTATATAAATTATAATTAGGCATTTTGAACTGTTTCACGGTTTACTTTATGTTTTTGCGTGATCATGAAACAGTGAACTGTTGACCGGTCCACAGAATGAACTGTTGCCTGTTTAAAGCGTCATCGTGATATTCGAGCGTTTTGATGATCACGACATCACTATTTACCTGCTCTATAATTAATCAAATTTAAATAAAACACACAAACAGTCAATTTATTAAGTATTACTTTAAATTAAAAATTTGATTTAATCTTTATATCATGTGTTCAGCTAATTAATAGACAAGTATGTGAATAAACAGTTGTGAAAACTTTTTATTGATTGTTTGTGTGTTTTTATTCCAATTTAATTAATTATATACTAGGTTAGGTAATAAAACACTTATTCAATGACTACTCAGTGAAACAGTCAAACTGTTGTCCCTCGGTAGTGGGGGAGACCTGGAAAACTGTTGCACTCGGCCTTCGGCCTTGGGCAACAGTTTCCCAGGTCTCCCCCACTACCTCAGGACAACAATTTGACTGTTTACCTCGTAGTCATTGAATAAGTGTATACTGTTTGTTAACATCCCCTCAAGAATTTTTCTCTCATAGCGGAGACTCCATTACTTCTCGGTGCCAGAGGAGGGTTGCAAAGTTTATACCTAATCCTATTCAGGCTTTTAACTCGTCATTAAGGGCCACTCAACAGTTAGGGACTTGAATTTGAATTATTCATAACTTCCAATAATTTCCAGATAAAATAAATTTTTAAAATAATTATATTTCTGTGTGAAATGATACAACAACATAAAATATGGGATATATTACACAGAAAATTTGAGATTTTCAAAAAAAATAATGTTCCTAATTGCATATTTAGCTTATATTTCCAGATGAGAGATTGACACCATATACCATGAGTGTTTCTACATGTTCTCAGTCAGGCCAATACCCGGCACTCACAGCCTGACAGCCCGCAAGTTTACCAACACAGTGGTGTGACATAAAGGACCTCGCCCCCTGACAGCCCACAAGTTAACCAACACAGTGGTGTGATATAAAGGACCTTGCCCCCTGACAGCTCACAAGTTAACCAACACAATGGTGTGACATAAAGGACCTTGCCCCCTGACAGCTCACAAGTTAACCAACACAATGGTGTGACATAAAGGACCTCGCCCCCTGACAGCCCACAAGTTAACCAACACAATGGTGTGACATAAAGGACCTTGCCCCCTGACAGCTCACAAGTTAACCAACACAATGGTGTGACATAAAGGACCTCACCCCCCTGACAGCCCGAAAGTTTACCAACACAGTGGTGTGACATAAATGTGACATAAAGGACCTCGCCCCCCGACAGCCGCAAATTTACCAACACAATGGTGTGACATAAAGGACCTCGCCCCCTGACAGCCCGCAAGTTTACCAACACAGTGGTGTGACATAAAGGACCTTGCCCCCTGACAGCCCGCAAGATTACCAACACAGTGGTGTGACATAAAGGACCTCGCCCCCTGACAGCCCGCAAGTTTACCAACACAATGGTGTGATATAAAGGACCTCGCCCCCTGACAGCCCACAAGTTTACCAACACAATGGTGTGACATAAAGGACCTCGCCCCCTGACAGCCCGCAAGTTTACCAACACAGTGGTGTGACATAAAGGACCTCGCCCCCTGACAGCCCGCAAGTTTACCAACACAGTGGTGTGACATAAAGGACCTGGCCCCCTGACAGCCCGCAAGTTTACCCACACAGTGTTGTGATATACAGGACCTGGCCCCCTGACAGCCCACAAGTTTACCAACACAGTGGTGTGACATAAAGGACCTCGCCCCCTGACAGCCAGCAAGTTTACCAACACAGTGGTGTGACATAAAGGACTTCGCCCCCTGACAGCCTGCAAGTTTACCAACACAATGGTGTGACATAAAGGATCTCACCAGGGCTCGACATTAACGCTTGTCCGCTTGTCCGGTACCAAGGAAAAAAATTAGGGACAAGTGAATATTGCTGGGCACTTGTCCGATTGGACAAGTGATTTTTTATGTAAAGAAGTCTTCAAATAATAATAATTAAAAAAAAAGAACTATTGAAAAGTTTATCGAATAAAAATGGAAGCAGTTTATAAACCCGAATTTCGATCCCGATATCAATCGCCATGTAAGTTCACACTTGATCGGGATCGATGTTCACTAATTGCAGCCATACTAATGCATGGCGTGGATCTTATGACATTTGCGGGTTTGGAATATGATTGATATTTAATTACAGATTCACTTGCGAACAATAATGTTGTTGTCAGAATAGGAAATCAAGATAAAATTTTGTTTTATAATGTGTTTGTCTTATTTATCAATAACAATACTAATTAATCAAGCATGTTAATTTTTTTGATTTAAGTAATTGTTTTCAAGTTGGCAGAATAAGATATTCATTGAAAAATTTTCGGACAAGTAAAGTTGAAGTTCGGACAAGTAAATATCTTGGTCACTTGTCCAAATGGACAAGTAGGAAAAAAAGTTAGTGTCGAGCCCTGCTCACCCCCTGACAGCTCACAAGTTTACCAACACAATGGTGTGACATAAAGGACCTCGCCCCCTGACAGCCCACAAGTTTACCAACACAATGGTGTGACATAAAGGACCTCGCCCCCTGCGGTTTACAAAGTCTCCTCCAAAAGACTGCTGGAAATTCTGATAAATTTTTCCTCTTATCATATTATTTATACTTACTCATAAATATACAAGTAACAGATATATGTCTTAATAGTACATAAACAATTGTACACCTTATTACATGTATTATAAGCTATATCATGTACATATTGCATCATCACTCTATTTGTTATTTTTCTCAATGATATAAATTTAACAATTAACTTAAAATACTTTAATTAATGATTTTAGCACACAGTAAACAAATTATTCAGCAGCTTGACTGTTAGCTGGTTCTTAAAGCAGTCATGATGTTGTACAGAGCAATATGAACAACATTAATCATAATTATTCTGTAGAAACAACGTAAAACATAATCATCATTGACCTACATAATCCCCCACACGGTTGTGATGGATGGACCGCCTTGATTGATGCAGAATTGGTGAATACCACAACTTTGATTATTAGCTTGATAAAATACTAACTGCAGATAATAACTTTTTTTCAGAGGTGTTGAAATTCTTTTTTTTAGCTGTCTGACATTTGGGTTGACTTAAGGTTAAAGATTCTGTCAGAGACCTGACAAAGATACACGTGCCTTATTTGTACAGAAAGTTTAAAAAAAAAACCATAACTACATCATAAAGTCCTTTATCATGTTTATCATTATAGCTATTTTTTAAAGTGTTTTATCTCACTGTTTACATAAATAACAAATCCAAATCTTCTAAAAAGTTGTGTTCATCAATATTTCTGATTTTTTCATGGGGTCATTTAGATTGACTTTTTCCACCAAGTCATTGGTTCAGACAAGTTCTTACCTGTGAACAGGAATGACAGTTTTTGACATTTCTTAAGAATTAAATTAAAATTAACAAACAGTACGTAGTACTCACAATTCCTGGTTCTCTGTGGAGAGGAGAACTCTGGTTGCCATAGCAGCAGAAGACAGGTCACAATCAGGGCTACCATCTTGTTTTCTGCAGCATTGTTTCTAGGTCAGTAGGTCATTCTTAACATCTGCAAATATATTAAAACTTTTTCAATATATTTACATGAAAAAAAAACATAATTGAAATATTTGATTAAAAATCACAAGAATATTAGTGTTGTATCAATTATTAAGTTTTGTAAAATAAAAAAAAATTAAACTATAACTGCACATTTCTATGTGTTTCAATCATGTCAATATTTGTGGTACTCTTTGTTTAATTATGTGAATTGTTTAACAGCTAACTAGTAGGTTACTAGCAATAATAGAAACTAGAAACATGTGGGCCACATCCCTTACCTGGGCACTTTGGAAAGAGAAAAACAGAAATCAGTTAAACTTCTGAGAAACTTCTGAGAAATTTTTAAATATATATTAATAGTCCCATGCTATCCTAACACCAGGAGGTGATGATTGGGAAAAAAAAACTTGCTCTTATAATAATAATTAATATGACTAATCATGGCTCTGCTGTTCTTAAGAAGATATTTATTTCAACTATTTTTTTCTGTAAATTTCAATGTAAATTCCGATTGCCTAATGTGTCCCTACCCTACCCTCAGGGGCCGTGGTCTGAACAAACTTGATTGAATCAATACTATAATTTTAGCATAATTACTGTAAACCAACTTTTATTCGCGTGCAAGAAATATCCGCGAGTTCCGCGACCTATTCTAATTCGCAAATATTAATTGACGCGAACCATTCATTTTCCTTTAGAATTTGAAGAGAACGTGTCCTTTGTCGCGAATATTAATTGTCGCGGATTGATTTCAGGTAGACGAATCGCGAATAAAAAATGACGCGAATAAAACTTGGTTTACAGTACATGAGTGAGTGTGCTTGTGAAATATTATATATTAATTTAGATAATGAATAGTTAATTCAAGATCAAAAGTCGATCCATGAAACAATTACAAAATAGGTCCAGGAGTTATGAGCAAACATAGACCTACGAAACATCAGAGGTGGGACCAGGTGCCATGGAGGAGTAAGCATCCCCTGACTACTGGTCACACCCACCGTATGCCCGTTGTCATGATTGGTAAATAGTTAACAGAAACTCAAGCATCTTAATGGTGTTAACTTCAGAGTTCTTGTGTAGAATCAGAATGTTTTTTTTACAAAATAATTTTGCAAATGACCAATGACAAGGTAAATAAATTTTCGAGTTCCATTTTTTATAGAAAATTTTTTAGCAGCTGTCAATATCAACATGATCAAAAAGCCTGGACTTTAAAAACCCTCTCTACACACTAGCTGCTCACTAAAAAGTCCTGGGGCCCGTTTTACAAAAGAACTTAGTTCAACTTACGACTAAGACCAAAAACTTAGGATTATATATTGTAAAGTTTTGCAAAATTAATAATTCTCTTTGAAATTGCCTGTGTAAAAATATCTTACCACATTCTTTTTAAAATTTTAAAAATAATTTTGATATAACATGTATAATGTTAATTAAAAAGTTATATGAATAATTAAACTTGCATATGGTCTTAAGTCGTAAGTCCTTTTGTAAAACGGGCCCCTGATTCTGTGGAATTTTCTGCAGTTTTGAATATGTTATTTGTCTATGGAGGCAAACAACAGTCAATCGTGGATTTCTATTCACTGATACTGTGTTGAGTTTTCCTGGGATCAATATTGCCGGGTCGCACCACCCGTATCATGCTTATAGTGAAAATTTAATAAATAAATTAGGCCTTTAATCTCAATACTGACCATGTTGAAGCCATTAATTATATATTTTTCTCAATGTCCAAAAAAATATTTCGCATTGGTGACATTTAAGTGTTGAGAAGGTCATAAAATATAGTGGGAATTTGATTGTGTATAAACATATGATAAAGTTGAAACGTAGTAGGTTTTTATTTTTTAGAGCTGACTGTTAATGATTTCAGCAAAATGTTTTGATTTCATTATACATTCCGAAAGTTCCTTGGATTTTTTAGGTTAAATCAACATCTAATTAATACAGTGTACATTTTTGAATTTGGATATTTTATACAACTTGTGTCAGAGTGTTCTATATGCATGATATTCAGCTTGAAAAAACTCATACATCTAACCAGATTTTGAGATCATTTAATTGTCCATAAAAACTATATGTTTTAATAACACCAGGTCTGGTACAATCACTAGATTTAGCTACGTAGCTTGATTTACCTACATAGCTTTATTTACCTACCTGAGGTAGCTTTATTTAGCTACCAAATTGGTTTATTTCTATTTAAAAGCATTTTTCTCAGGGTGTGCAGAAAATATCATTTTGATGCAGTGATCATTTTCAACTTTGAACTCATCTGAAAACAACTCATGAAAAATTCCCTCTTGGAAAAATGTCTTTTTCTGCGCAATTGCAATCAAATTTCTGAAAGTTTTGGGGCTATGTATGACAGTTAGAACAGTTACCCCTTGGATGAAATGACAAAGAAGTCCAGTTCCGGTTAACACGATAATAGGTCGGTAATTATTCAGTACAATGTGAAGTAATCATACTCAGTCATGCCCCACTGCACGGACAGCTAACCAAACAATGGAATTACACGTTTTGCTCTAAATTGTCCAAACGCAGTAATGTATAAACTATCTCTGCTTTGGATTGTTTTTTTAAGCCTCCCTAGTATAAATATCAGTAGTCATTTAATTGCGACTTTTTGTCTCTTTTTAATAAAATTAAAAATTTTGAAAACTTACCTGGAAATAGCTAAATAAAGCTACCTGAGGTAGGTAAATAAAGCTACGTAGGTAATTCTACCTACGTAGCTAAATCTAGTGATTGTACTGGACCTGAACACCACTTCCTGTCTAAATTAATATAACATATCAACAGGGGTTTTAAAAAACTCAATAAAAGTATGGTCCAGGAGTACATGAAAAAAATATATAAATCATGAAATACCTCTTAATGTTTTAATAATGCATGCACAGAAAAAGACAGGGAATTCCTCGATCATGATTTTAAAAAAATCGTAAATAGTAAACACAGATTTGAAAGAGAAAATTTTCACCATATTACAGTTCTTTTGTCACATAGGTAAAATACTAGACAGGTACTATCAAAAAGTACGGTGTAACTCTAAATAACAATTACATTACACGTAAAAACCTCCATAATAACTATGAACCCGGACATAATTACCTGAGAAAAATGTTTTGTTTGAACACACGACGCCATCTTGAATCTTATCTCACCTGTTGAGTCACATGTAATCGATAAATTTAAAGACATTGTTAAAATTTACCCCTAACAAAATACACGCATATTTTACGAAAGGCTTTAAACATAACACAAAAATACGTTTTATTATTTCTAGGCCTAGTTCTCTATCTTTCTAGCGATAAATGAATATAAAATTTATCACTTATTATACAGCGCGACAGTTACATCGGGGCCATCTAAAGGGCATTTTGCATTTAAAAAATAAAACCATGTGCAGGAAAGCTAATCTCCCATGCAGAGTTGTCGTTCGTTCCTCTCTGAAACACGTTCTCGAATATTTGAGCCGATCATCATTATACACATGGACGGTAGAGAGTGGACAAAAACACTTGGGGGTTAATAAATAAATTGATTTATTAAAACTGAGGTGAGAAAATGAATCCTTGAAAAAAAAAAGATTTAGCGTCCCTTTTATAAATTAAAATTACTCAGAGCTCCAGATAAGGTGCGTATTTGCAGAAATACGCATTAAAGTTTACAAAATACGCATTGAAAATTAAAATAGAGCGTACAATCATAGATACGCATTACACCACGAAAGTACTGCGAACAACAAGTTGAAAAATACAGGTACGACTTACTTAATGATACGAATTGAGGTTAACTCAGTGTTTGATTTTTCTCAAAACGAAGTACAGATTCAAAAGCCTCTTGGTGACCAGGAATATTCTAGAAATGACGACGACGATCTCCATTTCGGGAGGAAGAATTGGAGATTTAGATAAAAATCAATTTCTATGTAGATCGAACACTATGCACTTGGCATAACTTTTTTTTATTATGAGTTCTTAGCCAATTTTTCATCTCTCTCAACTTGCCATATTGACGAAGTTTCTTTTCTCTTGGTGTACTCTTGATACGATATCTTAAGAAAAAGTTTTCGGTGTCTCTGATTCTCTGGTACCATGACCTACTGTATAATCTTCCTTGTCAGAAAAGAATGCTTCCCAATCTTAGCAAAAAGTCTTGTTAGTATTTGCAATTTTATTAAAAATAAATGCAGAACCCGACCTTTGAAGTTCTTTCCAGACCCTCTTCAAAAACACATACTTCGATTACAAGCTCAAATTCAAAATAAAGGTTAAAACATTATACTAGTAAACAAATTACTCTTCAATCATTTTGCTGAAAATCAAAATCTGCATTGATTTGAAAATCAGGGAGTAAATACACTTTGGGGTAAAAAATTATCTGGAGCTCTGATTACTCGAAACTTAATCATGTTAATTGAGGGAAAAAAATTAGCAAAATTTTGATTTGACAGGGAGGATATACTTAGTATATATAGGTCCCTGGATTTGATATAATAAATTCATTTATTGCCTAAAACTACATGAGATACATTTAGCCATACAGTATACATTTTTTTCTTACATTAAACATGCTTTTTCTGGAAATTGTAAAATGTAAAATAATTTCAAATCTACGTAGATCTACTTTAAAACCATTGAAAAAGTTGTTAATTAATACATGTATTAATAAAAAATTTCTGAAACTTTCAGTGAAGAAATATCATCGTAATGTTTAGCTGCAGAACTGTAGCTCTCCGAAAAAAATATTTTGACTGACCGGAGAGCTACAATACCACACGTGAAAAAACTATTCATTTTTGTATTGCACACAAAAAAGTGCGCTGTTTTCTCTCAAGTCAATAGTTTTTTTTTTTTTTTTTTTTTTTTCTGAGAGCTACATTTCTGCAGCCGTATATAAAGTTAAAAAAGTACCACAGCCATAGCTAGGTTATGTGAACACATTCATCAATGAGACGCAGAGCATTTGAAAAAGAAAAATCTTATCTCATTTTTTTTAAAATACATGTGTACACACATTTTCCATGTTACGTTGTTTTCACATTGTTTTCACCGAAAAGGAAGGAAAGGGATGGGGTAGGCCTATTGGTCCGATACAGCTATGTCCATCTCTCTAATGTCAGGGGTCTGAATGAAATCCAAAGTAACCAGTTGCTTCTTGAATTTCCCATCTGTTAATGTGTCAAGTAGTTATCAAAAGATACCTCGATGTATTCCAAATCAGTCAATGATTAGAGGAAATTGTCCGACTAAAAAAATGAAGTTTTGAAGGAATGAAGCTTTAATCATGCGCGGATCTAGGGGGGGGGGGGGGGGGTTCAGGTCTAGAAAAAATTATGGAACCGCGCCTGTTTACTGTTATATCTTGGGCAGTTAACGTTTTTTTTACAAACCGCAAAGGATAGAGTCCAAAGCTGCTGGATTGCAAAAATTCAAATCAACGGAGTTTATCTCTTGTAGAGACAAGTACTGAAGGGCTGGGTTAAAAAATTGTCAATGAAATATCCAGATTCTGATTGGTAAAGGAATGTGTCTCCAGAATTAGGGAGTGAGGGGTAGTTGTCGATGTAATATCCAGATTGGTTAAGGAATGTATCTCCAGAATTAGGAAGTGAGGGGTAGTTGTCCATGATGATGGAATATCCAGATTGGTTAAGGAATGTGTCTCCAGAATTAGGGAGTGAGAGGTAGTTGTCAATGAAATATCCAGATAGGTTAAGGAATGTGTCTCCAGAATTAGGGAGTGAGGGGTAGTTGTTAATGAAATATCCAGATTGGTTAAGGAATGTATCTCCAGAATTAGGAAGTGAGGGGTAGTTGTCGATGTAATATCCAGATAGGTTAAGGAATGTGTCTCCAGAATTAGGGAGTGAGAGGTAGTTGTCAATGAAATATCCAGATTGGTTAAGGAATGTGTCTCCAGAATTAGGGAGTGAGGGGTAGTTGTCAATGTAATATCCAGATAGGTTAAGGAATGTGTCTCCAGAATTAGGAAGTGAGGGGTAGTTGTCGATGTAATATCCAGATAGGTTAAGGAATGTGTCTCCAGAATTAGGGAGTGAGAGGTAGTTGTCAATGAAATATCCAGATTGGTTAAGGAATGTGTCTCCAGAATTAGGGAGTGAGGGGTAGTTGTCGATGTAATATCCAGATAGGTTAAGGAATGTGTCTCCAGAATTAGGAAGTGAGGGGTAGTTGTCAATGAAATATCCAGATTGGTTAAGGAATGTGTCTCCAGAATTAGGGAGTGAGGGGTAGTTGTCGATGTAATATCCAGATTGGTAAAGGAATGTGTCTCCAGAATTAAGAAGTGAGGGGTAGTTGTCGATGTAATATCCAGATTGGTTAAGGAATGTGTCTCCAGAATTAGGGAGTTAGAGGTAGTTGTCGATGAAATATCCAGATAGGTTAAGGAATGTGTCTCCAGAATTAGGGAGTGAGGGGTAGTTGTCAATGAAATATCCAGATTGGTTAAGGAATGTGTCTCCAGAATTAGGGAGTGAGGGGTAGTTGTCAATGAAATATCCAGATTGGTTAAGGAATGTGTCTCCAGAATTAGGGAGTGAGGGGTAGTTGTCAATGAAATATCCAGATTGGTTAAGGAATGTGTCTCCAGAATTAGGGAGTGAGGGGTAGTTGTCAATGAAATATCCAGATAGGTTAAGGAATGTGTCTCCAGAATTAGGAAGTGAGGGGTAGTTGTCAATGAAATATCCAGCTGCAGATTGGTTAAGGAATGTGTCTCCAGAATTAGGGAGTGAGAGGTAGTTGTCAATGAAATATCCAGATAGGTTAAGGAATATGTCTCCAGAATTAGGGAGTGAGGGGTAGTTGTCAATGAAATATCCAGATTGGTTAAGGAATGTGTCTCCAGAATTAGGAAGTGAGGGGTAGTTGTCGATGTAATATCCAGATTGGTAAAGGAATGTGTCTCCAGAATTAGGGAGTGAGGGGTAGTTGTCGATGAAATATCCAGATTGGTTAAGGAATGTGTCTCCAGAATTAGGAAGTGAGGGGTAGTTGTCAATGAAATATCCAGATAGGTTAAGGAATGTGTCTCCAGAATTAGGGAGTGAGGGGTAGTTGTCAATGAAATATCCAGATTGGTAAAGGAATGTGTCTCCAGAATTAGGAAGTGAGGGGTAGTTGTCGATGTAATATCCAGATTGGTAAAGGAATGTGTCTCCAGAATTAGGGAGTGAGGGGTAGTTGTCAATGAAATATCCAGATTGGTAAAGGAATGTGTCTCCAGAATTAGGGAGTGAGGGGTAGTTGTCGATGTAATATCCAGATTGGTAAAGGAATGTGTCTCCAGAACTAGGAAGTGAGGGGTAGTTGTCGATGTAATATCCAGATTGGTTAAGGAATGTGTCTCCAGAATTAGGGAGTGAGGGGTAGTTGTCGATGTAATATCCAGATTGGTTAAGGAATGTGTCTCCAGAATTAGGAAGTGAGGGGTAGTTGTCAATGAAATATCCAGATAGGTTAAGGAATGTGTCTCCAGAATTAGGGAGTGAGGGGTAGTTGTCGATGTAATATCCAGATAGGTTAAGGAATGTGTCTCCAGAATTAGGAAGTGAGGGGTAGTTGTCGATGTAATATCCAGACTGGTTAAGGAATGTGTCTCCAGAATTAGGGAGTGAGGGGTAGTTGTCGATGTAATATCCAGATAGGTTAAGGAATGTGTCTCCAGAATTAGGGAGGGAGGGGTAGTTGTCGATGTAATATCCAGATAGGTTAAGGAATGTGTCTCCAGAATTAGGAAGTGAGGGGTAGTTGTCGATGTAATATCCAGACTGGTTAAGGAATGTGTCTCCAGAATTAGGGAGTGAGGGGTAGTTGTCGATGTAATATCCAGATTGGTTAAGGAATGTGTCTCCAGAATTAGGGAGTGAAGGGTAGTTGACTGACCAATGTTGGAGACGGGAAAATCTTCCCCAACAATGAGCAAAAAATCGGATGCCATAAATTTCACATTATTTGCATTATGGGATCTATTGTGTTATGATCAACCGATAATATAAAACCATATCGCTATACTGTTTTGCACACAGCTAATGTCAGGGATAATATAGCTGTCGAGAATTAATATAAACATGTAGAGAATTAATATTTTATCATCCCTGAGATATACATGTCCAGAATAAATATTATTAATTCTCTACATGTATATGTCTGGGATATTAACATAACTCTCAATACATGCATATATATGTCAGGGGTAATAGTATTAATTCTCTATATGTATTTATCACAGATAATTATATTAATATTCTTGTTATTTACACGCCAGGGGTAATAATATTAAATGTCTACATGTATATGTACATTTCCTGTGTATATATGTCAGGATAAATAAGAAACTCCCGGTATAGAGATCTCTCAGCTATATCCATTGGTAATTTAAGAAAAACAAAAACCTGATGACTCTATTTCATACCTTTATAAATGTGTAGATAATAACATCAAAAGGTTCCATTCACCTTAAAACAGGTGTAAATACAGGTATTATAAATAACAAGATCTCTTAATAATCAAACACAGACTGAAGGTAAAAAAACCTAGACATTTCTTTTTGGTGTTCCAGTTAATAGTTATTATAATTCCATCACTATGTGAAAGAAAGTACTATGCAAAACACGTCGAAAAAAAAGTTGAAACACATTAAAAATTTAATACAAAAAACAATAGGAACATTGTAAGCATATTTTGTAAGAAATGTGGTTTATTAAAATAATGTGGACTAAAATGTTCCTCTTATACTTCACTTCATGTCCAAGTTATTTAAATTAGATTAAAATTTAATAAAGAGTACTGATTGAATTTTTTTTTAAAGAATATAAAATATCTACTTAAGAACAGAAAACATCAAAATTTGACAACATTCATTCTGCACTGTGACTGAATTTAAAAAAAGAAAGACTATGGCATGCCTAAAGCATTTTCCCCAGAATTAGATATTTATGAAATGTAACAAACTATTAAAGAAAGTTGCACATCAAATAGAAAAAAAAAATCACCACACATGTCATAAAATACTAGAGCACTGATTGATTCATATCCAGGAGCCCAGAAACTTCACTTATAAATATTCTGAAGGATTGAAGAAAAAATGATACAGATCAAATATAACAAAATCAAACAGCAGAATAACAATAACAGCTTTAATAACAGGTAATAACTATATAGATAGCACGTCTACTGTCTTAATAAATCAAATAACAGCAATGGTAACAAAGTATCATAAATAGTTAAGTAACATTATTCAGTAGGAAAAAAAACAACAATAACAAACAAAACTTGACCAGAACTTAAACATCTTTAAAGGATGGACATACATATTTGGTAAAAAGCTTATTTATTAATACAAGACGTGCACCTTTTAATTCGGTTCTTGACATATACCTGATTTGTTCTGTATACCGAGCACTGTGGAAGCATCTTACCATTTTATATATACATCTAATGTATATTATATTATTACATCTTATGCAGATATACAGTAGAACTTCAGCATCTCAAACATGATCCATATCTCAAATACCATGGATATGTCGAAGTGACTTGGACGTCCAAGAAATTATATTATTTAAACCTCAATATTCTAAATCCTTATTTATCTCCATATCATTGATTTCAATATAATGAAGTTTGACTGTATATACATGTCTGTTTATATTCAAGCACTAGTTATTATCTATTTCTCATTTATTTATTTTACCCTTTTAGGTTCTTCACTCATAATGTGTAAACCCTACATGCACCATATTGTTTATTTTTTGTGATCAAAATTCTCCTGGACTGAGCATTCAAGCATGACTGTGATCATTCACCCAGCTTAATTCAAACTGATCATTCATGTGTGACTGCACATTTATCTATCCAAATTATAACTAAGCATTCATGTTTCACTGAGTTACTCATCATCATTTAACATGAGATATTTGGCGTGACTGTTATCCATCCTAATCCTTGTTCTCCAGTGTAGTCCATCCCTGTTTATACTGATCATTCATGCGTGACTGTGTTTATCCGTCCAAATTGAGGTCCTCTAGCAGATCGTCGACCAGGCGTAACTGTTCGTTGGCCTCCTCCATTTCGCTGTAGGTTTGTACAAAGTTAGTGATGTGGAAGCGGATGTCGTCAATGATTCCGATGGAGTCGGTCTCTTGTCTCCCTTTGATTTCGGACGCGTCTTCCCTCACCAGCTGAGAAAAGTCCTCTCTGTGAACGAACTAAAAAAAAATAGCCAGGGTTAGTGATGCTTCATACCAAATGTCATCATGTTTTTACACACCCAGTAGGAGCTGGCACCAAAAAGATCCCCCACTGCTCAATGACCTTGAGTTCCAATTATAGGTATGAATTTCCAGCCCTCCAGAAGCAAGTCTTGGCTCCTCCATATGAATTAACAAGAGGCCCAGGGGCCACAGCACTCACCTGAGCACATCCGGCTTGAATTTACTCCCCTCCCCCTCCAGGCAGTCATCATTTGAACAAACTAGAATCTACACTACCTGAAGATGATTCCATATAAATATCACTAATCATATTAAGCTTTGAAGTACTTGAAAAGAAGATTTTAAAAGGTTTCCCTATATATCCTAATGTAAAACTTGGGTCGGCCATTTTGGCCCCACCCTAGCCCCGGGGGTCATAATTTGAACAATTTTGAATCTGCACTACCTGAGGATGATTCCACATGAGTTTCATCTTTCCTGGCCCAGTGGTTCTTGAGAAGAAGATTTTAAAAGATTTTTCCTATATATTCCTATGTAAAACTTGGGTTGGCCATTTTGGCCTCACCCTTGCCCGGGGGGTTATGATTTGAACAAACTTGAATCTACACTACCTGAGGATGATTCCACCTGAGTTTCATCTTTCCTGGCCTTGTGGTTCTGGAGAAGAAGATTTTTATAGATTTTTCTTATATATTCCTTTGTAAAACTAGGGTCAGCCATTTTGGCCCCACCCTTGCCCGGGGGGTCATGATTTGAAGAAATTTAAATCTGCACTATATGAGGATGATTCCACATGAGTTTCATCTTTCCTGGCCTAGTGGTTCTGGAGAAGAAGATTTTTAAAGATTTTTCCTACATATTCCTATGTAAAACTTGGGTGGCCATTTTGGCCCCACCCTTGCCACGGGGGTCATGAATTGAACAAATTTGAATTTGCACTACCTGAGGATGATTCCACATGAGTTTCATCTTTCCTGGCCCAGTGGTTCTGGAGAAGAAGATTTTTAAAGATTTTTCCTATATATTCCTATGTAAAACTTGGGTCGGCCATTTTGGCCCCACCCTTGCCCCGGGGGTCATGATTTGAACAAACTTGAATCTACACTACCTGAGAATGATTTCACATGAGTTTCATCTTTCCTGGCCCAGTGGTTCTTGAGAAGAAGATTTTTTAAAAATGCCATTAATTTTTCACTAATTCATAGTTATCTCCCCTTGGAAGAGGGCCTGGCCCTTCATTTGAACAAATTTGAATCTCCTTCACCTAAGGATACTTTGTGGCAAGTTTGGTTGAAATTGGTCCAGTGGTTCTTGAGAAGAAGTCGAAAATGTGAAAAGTTTACAGACAGATGGACAGACGGACAGACAGACAGACGGACGGACGCCGGACAAAATGTGATCAGAAAAGCTCACTTGATCTGAGAAAAAATGAATTTAAGATTTCACTTTTAACAGCTATCTTATGAAATGTATTCATCTGTGAATGCCATTTACTAGATTAACCGTGAACAAGAGGCCCATGGGCCACATCGCTCACCTGAGAAGCTTTGACCATTCTGTTCTTTACCAGATTTCACCTTTGTTATACATAATGCATCCCCACATTACCCCACTGATCATAATTTAGACATTTTGAAATCTACACTACCCCATGATCCTTCCATTGGCGCATATGTTTCAGCTTTTTTGGCACAGTGGTTCCTGAGAAGAAGATTTTCAAAGATTTTTCCTATATATTTCTATGTAAAACTTTGATTCCCTATAATGGCCCGCCCTTCCCCCGGGGGGCATGATTCCTACAATTTAGAATTTACACTACCCCAGAATGCTTCCACAAAAGTTTTAGCTTTTCTGGCCCAGCGGTTCTTGAGAAGAAGATTTTCAAAGATTTTTCCTATATATTTCTATATAAAACTTTGATTCCCCATTGTGGCCCCGCCCTTCCCCCGGGGGTCATGATTTTGAACAATTTAGAATTTCCACTTTACCAGGATGCTTCCATATAAGTTTCAGCTTTTCTGGCCCAGTGGTTCTTGAGAAGAAGATTTTCAAAGATTTTTCCTATATATTTCTATATAAAACTTTGATTCCCCATTGTGGCCCCGTCCTTCCCCCGGGGGCCATGATTTGAACAATTTAGAATCTACACTATACCAGGATGCTTCCATATAAGTTTCAGCTTTTCTGGCCCAGTGGTTCTTGAGAAGAAGATTTTCAAAGATTTTTCCTATATATTTCTATGTAAAACTTTGATTCCCCATTGTGGCCCCGTCCTTCCCCCGGGGGTCATGATTTGAACAATTTAGAATCAACACTATACCAGGATGCTTCCACATAAGTTTCAGCTTTACTGGCCCAGTGGTTCTTGAGAAGAAGATTTTCAAAGATTCTTCCTATATATTTCTATATAAAACTTTGATTCCCCATTGTGGCCCCGCCCTTCCCCCGGGGGTCATGATTTGAATAATTTAGAATCTACACTATACCAGGATGCTTCCACATAAGTTTCAGCTTTTCTGGCCCTTTGGTTCTTGAGAAGAAGATTTTCAAAGATTTTTCCTATATATTTCTATATAAAACTTTGATTCCCCATTGTGGCCCCGCCCTTCCCCCGGGGGTCATGATTTGAATAATTTAGAGTCTACACTATACCAGGATGCTTCCATATAAGTTTCAGCTTTTCTGGCCCAGTGGTTCTTGAGAAGAAGATTTTCAAAGATTTTTCCTATATATTTCTATATAAAACTTTGATTCCCCATTGTGGCCCCGCCCTTCCCCCGGGGGTCATGATTTGAACAATTTAGAATCTACACTATACCAGGATGCTTCCATATAAGTTTCAGCTTTTCTGGCCCAGTGGTTCTTGAGAAGAAGATTTTCAAAGATTTTTCCTATATATTTCTATGTAAAACTTTGATTCCCCATTGTGGCCCCGCCCTTCCCCCGGGGGTCATGATTTGAACAATTTAGAATCTACACTACCCCAGGATGCTTCCACATAAGTTTCAGCTTTACTGGCCCAGTGGTTCTTGAGAAGAAGATTTTCAAAGATTTTTCCTATATATTTCTATATAAAAATTTGATTCCCCATTGTGGCCCCGCCCTTCCCCCGGGGGTCATGATTTGAACAATTTAGAATCTACACTATACCAGGATGCTTCCACATAAGTTTCAGTTTTACTGGCCCAGTGGTTCTTGGGAAGAAGATTTTTTAATGACCCCACCCTATTTTTGTCTTTTCTTGATTATCTCCCCTTGCGAGGGGACATGTCCCTTCGTTTTAACAATTTAAATTCCCCTTTACCCAAGGATGCTTTGTACCAAGTTTGGTCAAAATTGGCCCAGTGGTTCTTGAGAAGAAGTCAAAAATGTGAAAAGTTTACAGACGGACAGACAGACGGACAGACGGACGGACAGACGGACGACGGACAAAATGTGATCAGAAAAGCTCACTTGAGCCTTCGGCTCAGGTGAGCTAAAAAGCAAAACATACAGGATAAATAGAAAATCCAAAGGAAAAATTTCTTACATTTTCCAGATTGATGGCAATAAATTCGGAACACTGGTCCTCTAGCCTTGCCTGGTTAAACAGTCGCGCTGATCGTAGGATTTGTAGAACGTTACTGGAGTTGATAAATTTACTGATGCAGTTGGCACACTGTCTCTTAAGACCCGGTAACATATAAAGATCGGCAAACCACAGGACGTCATAAACAGTGTTCTCAGACAGCTGAAAATATATAAAGATTCTTGTACATTTATCTAACTGTCAATATAACTATTTTTATAATTATTCCTATGACTTTAATAATCAGATTTTGGTAATGATTACATACAGGTAGATTCAGTAAAAGTAATGACAACTAGAAACTCTTGTTGCTACAGCAACAAAGAAGGTCTTCCGTTCTCCTCTATAAATCTGTATGCAGGACGTTTTTTTCTATTTTAAAAAAGACAGACATATAATAAACTAGTAGACTTGTTGTTCAGTTTTGTACAGTTATCGACCTTTCCACCTTTTTATGTATTTCAATATCATTTGGGCTGGAAAAAAGTAGAAAAAAAGCAAGAAAATAAATAAAACAGCAAAATTCTCATTTCTGTACTAGGATTTTAGATCGGGCTCGCAGTTGGTATAAATATACTCTAAACAGACTTCCTGGATTATACGAGTCGACTCGGGGACAACCATGATTTCATTGATCACGCAAAGAGAGCGCGAAAAAAACATTGTAACACGCTCCTATGTGTATGTATGAGCTTGAATTAGATTGTTTTCAAGTAAAGATGTAAGGGGTAGGGTCTGATTAAAATTATGATATACCTATTAATATGAATAACATGCATTTGATCTGCGCATCAAGACGGAAGCGTAAGTGAAAACGTCGTGAAATGTCCCATGTGTACCTGCATCATATGTGCATTATTCATGTATTAAAGAGATGTTTGAAACAAATCCGATTTGAGTTGTTTTATGTTTGAAATGAATGGCGATAAATTATTTAAGAGCATGTGAGAAACATGAGCGAGAGATGCAAGGCAGTTTGTAATTATAGAAAAGGAAAACAGAGAATCGGGTTCGGATTTTAACATTCCTGACCGAAATAGGTATGGAATATGTGTGTGGATTAAATTCAAGTAGCATAAATAAAATTCCAAACATGTATTTCTAGATGGAAAACACAGGGAAGAAACGTGTATTGCTTTTTATTATGCTGAACGTCGCTATTTCTTATAAGATTGTGCTATTCTAGAAAAAAAAATCAAATTTCAAATGAAATCAAGATTCATTCAATTAATATTAAATCTAAATAAAATTGAAATAAATTCCACATACCAAAGAAGGCTAGAATACTTGGTATAAAATGTCGTATTAGAGCGGAGAATCGAATCATATTAACAACAAATGAAGAAATAGCCAATACGTCAAGCTTTAATTCAATTTATGCCCATCAGAATTTAAATTTCAGACAGAAAAAAATGCAGTTTTTGCCAATAATCCGTAGAATGTCATT
>NW_026922675.1:0-198210 GCF_032062105.1 Saccostrea cuccullata
AGCTTTAGTGTTACTTGGCCGTATACGATATTATATTTGTATAATGTGATAAATTTACTTTCTAACGCTCGAAATTCCGGTAATAAGAACATACGAGGGGTGTTAGAAAGTTCGCGGACAAGTTCTATTGTGAGCGCGCTATTTCCACGAAACCGGTCAAACTTTCCAGGTAAAATCTTAACCTATTTTCCAATAAATATACAAAAATTTGGTGCTCTCCGGTGATCATTGAAAATTACACGGCTTTTTTATTTTGATAAATCTTGCTTCACGGAGCATGCTCCATTTTGGCACGTTTACATTACAAAGACTCCTTATTAAAATTAAAAATTGCACAATTGTAGCGCAAAGAGATTTATGATATTTTACCTATCGCTAAAGTATTTATGAAACGTCACTTGGAGAAATTTTGAATTAAATTGGAGGGTATATGACTGTTTTACAGCCATTTATAAATGATCAACACGTAAAAACACAGCCAAAAATCGGAACGTCATTGAGCGTCATGGAGCACTGCACTACGTAAAAAGTATGTGTGTAGACAGCAAAATGTCTCAAAGAGATTAAACTTTTCAAGATGCTGCCTGGAATTTCCTACACACACAAAGGACAAAAGTTTTCAAATTGTTATGACTTCATATAAATGGAAGGATTAACATTTTGAATGATGGAAATACGATGACAACAATCTTTTGTTTTGCACCAGGGAAAACTTATCCTAAACCATGGTTATAAGTAATAGCTTTTCAAGAAACTTGCCTGACTTAATATTCACTATGTTTCTGAAGTATTACTTGACTTCTGTTTATTTTTCCACGCAGGCTTGTGACATATTAAATGAATAGAACAGACAAAAATAAGAAAAACATTTTTTAAAAAGATTGTTTATTAAACATTATTGTTACAAAAATGTTCTTGAAATAAATGCAAGTTATTGAACATAAATAGTATCACATTCCTTGACCATCGGAGGGCGAGTGATTTTTTTTTTTCAGTGAAACATTCCAGTCTTTTCATGAACGTGTAACTCATCTCCACTTTGGGGGAAACAGGATACAAAATTCGTGGAAAATCTTACCATATTCACAGCTTTAGTGTTACTTGGCCGTATACGATATCATATTTGTATAATGTAATAAATATACTTTCTCGAAATTCCGGTTTTAAGAACATACATTTCTAATTTTCATTGAAGCTATCAAATCCATCAAATAGATCAAATATTTCAAAGGAATAGCGTTAAGAACTACTTGTGACGTTTGGCACGAAATAATGTATCGTGACCCGACTTAAGTAGTAGACAAATGGTGACAATAGTGCAGAAATATATAACATTGGCATGCCTGTATATGGAGTTGCATGGAATAAAAAGTTGAATACATATCGAAAAAAGGAAAGAAAACAGTATCATCTGTTCATCACTAATAGATTATCTATCCTAAAAATTACTGTTAAAACTCAAGTAACAAATTCCGATGTGATCATCTTGAGCAAAGTTTAGCAAGCTGGCTGTCATTTTACAATTCCAAACTGAATTTTTAAAAAAATGTAATGTATGTTGGAATCAAAAAACCAATCTTGCGATATTCGAATGTTAAATTTGAAGCGGGTTCCAAAAGGCGTAATGGGTACCGCAATGGATTTTCACGCTGGCGACCCGGGTTCGATCCCCCTTGTGTCCAGTTTTTAAAATCTCTTTTTAAGTCTGATTTTAAGTTGTTTTTTCCTGAATCGGACGGAAGACCTCTCGTTGCTCGCAACGAGTTTCGTTTCTAGTTATTATTCTTTTTTTTTTAGACAAAATTTTGTGCAGGCGATTTCTCGTAAACTATTCGGTGGAATTCAATGAAAATTTCAGGAATAATAGGTCACTATATGAATTTTATATAAAATTCCGTTTGTTGGAAAATTCGCTACCAGTGCCAAGTTATGGGCAATTTCCTGATTTTAAAATGCAATTTTGTCTTCGAATGTTCTCGAAAACGGCTGAAGAAATTAACTGGAGACTTATTAGAGATGATAGACCATGAGTTATAGGTGTGCAATTTTGCCTTCGTTTGCGTCGTCAATACTTCCGGTCGCTACAGGAAGTGAATTAAAAATGTGGACTTTTTCAACTTTTTTTGTTTTTCAATATTTTTGTTTGATATAATTAATGTTAATGGAGACCCTACTGGAAAGGCCTAATATATGATTTATTTTAGAATTGATCAATCCACACACTAGATATTTGCATTTAAAAATCTGAAGCGTGTCCAAGATGGCGGGGCGTCTCCGTAAACTCCGCCATTAAGCAAGTCGGGTTCCAGAAGGTCGGCTGAGCGTTTAGATGAACGAAACTTCTACCAAAAAGATTTATGAAATGTAAAGGATTCTTTGGATTGCCACGTCGCAATTACGTTGCATTGAGTATAGTTTTAATATGAGGTTTCCTCAAAGGTCTATTGAAATTGCATTTGTTTGCATCTCAAAGTAGAATACAACATGACTACAAGTGGAAATACGACGACTTCAACCTTTGGTTTTGCACCAGGGAAAACTTATCCTAAACCATGGTTATAAGAAATAGCTTTTCAAGAAACTTGCCTTCTTCATATTCACTATGTTTCTTAATTTGCTTGACTTCTGTTTATTTTTCCACGCAGGCTTGTGACATATTAAATGAATAGAAAAGACAAAAATAAGAAAAACATTTTTTAAAAGATTGTTTATTAAAGGATATATAAATATTCTTGTAATAAATGCAAGTTATTGAACATAAATAGTATCAGATTCCTAGACCGTCGGAGGGCTAGTGATTTTTTTCAGTGAAACATTCCAGTCTTTTCATGAACGTGTAACTCATCTCTACTTTGGGGGTAAACAGGATACAGAATTTGTGGAAAATCTTACCGAATTCACTGCTTTAGTGTCACTTGGCCGTATACGATATTATATTTGTGATAAATATACTTTCTAACGCTCGAAATTCCGGTTATAAGAACATGCATTTCTAATTTTCATTGAAGTTATCACATTCATTCAATAGATCAAACATTTCAAAGGAATAGCGTTAAGAACTACTTGTGACGTTTGGCACGAAATAATGTATCGTGACCCGTCTTAAGTAGTAGACAAATGGCGACAATAGTGCAGAAATATATAACATTGGCATGCCTGTATTTGGAGTTGCATGGAATAAAAAGTTGAATGCATATCGAAAAAAGGAAAGAAAAACAGTATCATCTGTTCATCAATAATAGAATATCTATCCTAAAAATTACTGTAAAAACTCAAGTAACAAATTCCGATGTGATCATCTTGAGCAAAGTTTAGCAAGCTAGCTCTCGTTTTATAATTCAAAACTGAATTTAAAAAAAAATGTAAAGTATGTTGGAATCAAAAAAAGCAATCTCGCGATATTCAAATGTTAAATTTGAAGCGGGTTCCAAAGGTGTAATGGGTATCGCAATGGATTTTCACGCTGGCGACCCGAGTTCGATCCCCCGTGTTTCCGATTTCTAAAATCACTTTTTTCAGTTTGATTTTACGTTTTTTTTCTGAATCCGACGGAAGACCTCTCGTTGCTCGCAACGAGTTTCTTTTCTAGTTATCATTATTATTATTATTATTATTATTATTTTTCCGTACACCAAATTTTGTGCACGCGATTTCTCGAAGACTACTGGGTGGATTTTCATGAAATTTACAGAGCTTATGTGTTGTTATCTGAAGTTATTTTTTCCGAGAGATTTTTTGAAAATTCGCTTCTGGTGCCAAGTTACGGGACATTTTCTGAATTTAAAATGACATTTTGTCTACGGTTAATCTCAAGAACGGTTGAAGATATAAATGTGAAACTTTTAGGGATTATAGATCGTGATATTTGCTATCCAGGACGCGACCTTTCGTTCGTCGTCAGTACTTCCGGTCGTTAGTACAAGCGAATTAAAAAAAAGTATTTTCTAACTTTATTGTTTTTCAATATTTTTCATTTATTTTTGGAATCCTAATAGAGACTCTTCCATTAATGCTTACTATATAATTTGTTTGAATATTTATAAATATAAACTCTAGATATTTGCATTTGAAAATCTGAAGCGAGTCCAATATGGCGGCTGTCTCTGTCCACTCCGACATTTCGCAATAGGGGTTTATGGAGGCAGCTGAGCGTTTGCTTGAACGAAAGTAACATAAGGATAAATGAAGTATACAGGTACGTCGTACTTACGTAACAAACTTAAATTTAATCCAAGGTCTTCTCAAACGTCTTCTATAATTGGTCTTGGTAAGTTGTCAAAGAAAGAAAGAAAGGACTAAAAGTGCAAATGAAATACGAAATCCAGTATTTTTGTTTTGCATGACGGAAAAACAGATCGTATATCATAGTTATAAGAAATAGTTTTTCAAGAAACAATATCGATGTATATCTGAAGTATAAAGCTTAACTATTGTTTTCCCATGCACACTTGTGTCAGATTATACAAACAGAAGAGAAAAATAAGAAAATCATAATTATTTTAAAAGATCGTTTAATGGAGTTTATATTTACATTCTTTTCTCAAAAATATCTAAAGCTATTGAACATAAATGGTATCTGATTCCTTGACCGTCGTAGGGCAAGACATTTGAGGTTTTTCAGCGAACCATTTCTACCTTTTCAGTAAGGTGTAACTAATCGGGATAGTTCACTTTGGGGATAAACGGGAAATTAAAAATAGTTAAAAATGATAACTATTCATGTCTTTAGTGCTACTTACCTATATACGATATAGAATATGTACAATGTGTTAAATATACTGTCTAAACCTCGAAATTTAGGCTATAAGAACGTCCTTTTATACTTAATTTCATTGAAGCTATCACACCTATTTAATGGAACATTCCAAAGAAAAGGCGCGAATATTTACTCGTGGCGTTTGGCGCGAAATTATGGATAATGGCGCGCCTTTCAAAGTTCTTAGACAGGTGTATTGTTGAAGAAAGTATATACAAAAACATTCTGAGCAGTTGACCCAGTAGCGTAATTTAAGCGCGTTGGGAATAAAAGAGAAAAAAGTGCGTTGGATTTTCACGCTGGCGACCTGAATTCAATCCTCTTTGTGGCAATTTTTTTTTATCACTTTTCAGCTCGATTTTAGAGGGTTTTTTCCTGAATCGGACGGAAGACCTCTCGTTGCTCGCAACGAGATCGTATCTAGTTGTTTGTTATTATTCTTTCTTTTATTAAAAAATTCACTTAGAACGAGGCATGATATTTCGGTGAAGGGCTTTATATTTTGCCATTATGTATAGAAACTTAGGGAATGTCTATATGAATTTACATTTATTATCTCTCAGATTACTCTTTAAGGTGGAATGCCACACCAAATTTTTATTTTATAGATCTTTGAGTCATCCTTTCTAAAAAAAAAAATGGTTTCAGCATTGAAAGGTCGAAATTAGCTCTTATTTATTTTATATTAATTTTTTGTATTTTTTCAAAGAAAATGAAATAAATTATTTATATCCTATGGAATGCCATATACGACAGCCAACTGCTTACTGCCAACTGTCAGCTGCTTACTGCCAATTGCCACACATATTTGAATAAATTTTATTTTTGTATTGATATTTATATGAATTTTTACAAAAAAAAAATAAATAAATAAATAAAAGGCACGGATCCAGGACATTTTTTCCAAGGTGGTCACCCTGGTAAAATTGAATTGAATAAAATGACCAATATGTTTAATCTTATGTAATATTCAATTTATGTGGTTGATAAAGTACATTGTTTATTTTTTTTAGTTGTTTACCTATTTGAAATAGGTAATAAAATTAATCTTTAAAGAACCCCCCCCCCTTCCCCCGGAGACAACAAAACCTTTAAAGAGAGAATAATAATAAAAAAGATTTGTCGTTTCGCAGAAAGATGTTTTGAGAATAAATTTCCGTTTTCCATTATATTATATATTTAAAATTTTCCTCAAATTAAAGTATGTATATCTCTCTGTGTTTTATAATGCAGGCACGTAGCATCGTTTTTTGAAAGTCGGTGGGTGGGGGGCAACCAGAGAATTTTTTTTACCTGCCTGAAAAAAAGTTGACAAGCAAAAAAAAAAGGAAATAGCCCAAACTCGAAAATCCTATTTCGTGGTGGTGGTGGTGGGTGGGGGTGGCTAACTTTTTTTTAAGGCCAACTACCTTTCACTTACATTTTTTTCCACACAATACTACATATCCTTGATATCACTATACTATGGTAAGAAGTGGGCGGGGGGGGGGGGCAACCATCCTTTCAATATACATTTTCAATAGTAAAGGTAATGTTGGGACAAAAAGTGGGGGGCCAGGCCCCCCTGGCCCCCCAATGTTGCTATGTCCCTTTAATGTTTCACATGAAAAGAACTGAGGGGGGGGGGGCATTTAAAATTTGTACAGTCATACGTTAAATAAACTAAACGAACTACCGGTATAACTGACCTTGGACCCTCCACTTAGAAAACGCCGATCAAACATTTATATCTCTTTGTTTGTACAAATAAAATATGTTTTACATGCATAGATCTAGAGAGAGGGGTCCGGAACACCCCTCTGAAATTTGTAAAGTTATTAAATGCACAAACTAAACCAATTTAATTTTTTTTTTTATTTAATGTATAAAATAAATCAACTAAAAGGGACCTTAGAGCCCCCCCCCGTCCCCAACCGAAAATGTGGAATCGTGTTAAGTTGGTATGAAAAAAGTCATACACATGAAGGTATGACGCATAAGAACCCCCTCTCCCCAGCCGAAATAAATTCTCACATTTAGGAAAGGACTTTACGTATTTTTTTCTTGTCAAGAAATTTCTGGGCTGGATTTTTTTTTACCAGAGTGACCCTCTTGGTAAAAATGCCCTATAGATCCGCGCCTTTTTTTAAATTTACATAAATATCAATTTAAAAATAAAATTTATTCAAATATGTGTGGCAGTTGGTAGTAAGCAGCTGACAGTTGGCAGTAAGCAGTCAGCAGTTGGCAGTAAGCAGTTGGCTGTCGTATATGGCATTCCATAATATCCAAATAAAATGCTTTCGAGTTAAAAGTTTGCTGTAAATGAATGCATCATATGAATATCTAATAAAATATGTAAAGAAAGGCTGGTTGGACATTTTAATTTTTTCTTTATAATTTAAATTATTTATGAAAATAAAACATTATTTGTGAATATTTTTTTAACCTATGGTTAAAAACACCATAAAACTAGTCACAACTGAGGAGAACATGTTTGTCGATCATATCTTAAAAAACAAATTGAAAAGATTTAGAAAAAATAATTTCTTTTATATTTGGACCGAACCCGATCTAAATTAAACTGATCCCGATCAAAATTAACACGAAATAAATAAAATATTAATCAATTGCCTCTTTGATGTATTTACAACAAAGAAATCTATTTGAACCCTTATTACACCTAATCAGACTAGTGTTCTTGGGGTAATGTTATCTATTTCCAATAATTGTACAATTATGGTTGGGATCGGTTTAATTTTGATCGGGATTTGCCAAAATAAAAAAAAAATTCTCTAAAATTTGGCTATTTCGTTTCAATTTCTTTTATGAATATGATTAATGAACATGTTCTCTCCAGTTGTGACTGAACCACAAGTTTAAAAAATATTCACAAATTATGTGTTTTATTTTCATAAATAATTTTTAATCTTAAAAAAATTGATATCTATACGGCTTTTCTTTACTTTTTTTTTTTAGGTCTTGTGGAATTTAAGATACGACAGCCAACTGCTTACTGCCAACTGTTTACTGCCAACTGCCACACATATTTGAATAAATTTTATATTGATATTTATGTGAATTTGAAAAAAAAACAGGCGCGGATCCAGAACATTTTTTCCAAGAGGGTCAGCCTGGTGAAAAAAATCCAACCCAGAAATTTCTTTACAAGAAAAAAAAAACGTTAACACCTTTCCTAAACAAGAAAAATTATTTCGGTCGGGGAGGGGGGGTTCTTATGCTTCATATTTATTAGCCTGGTTCTCTGTCCCTGGTATGTTTCGTATACTCTGCAGGGGGTGTCTTAGGTCCCTTTTAATTGGTTTAGTTTGTGCATAAAATAACGTTACAAATTTCAGAGGGGTGGTCCGGACCCCTCTTTCTAGATATATGCATGTAAAACTTAACTTATCTGTAAATAATAAAGAGATATAAATCATCGATCGGTGTTTTTAAAAAAAAAGGGGGGGGGGTCCAAGGTCAGTTTTAGTTCGTTTAGTTTCATACATTAACTGACTGTACAAATGGGTGCCCCCCCCCCTCCCCCAAGATCTATACATGTGAAACTGTGAAACATTATAACACAAAGAGATATACATCTTTAATTTGAGAAAGGTTTTAACTATAGAATATAATGGAAAATGTTAATTTATTTTCAAAACATCTTTTCATGGGAAACAACAAATCATTTGTCATTTTTTTTTCTCTTCAAAGGTTTTGTTGTCTCGGGTAGGGGGGGGGGGGGTACTTCTTAAAAGATTAATAGCAGAAAATAGTCATTTTATTACCTATTTCAATTTTCAAATGAGATAACAAATAAAAAAATGTTCTTTATCAATTGCATATATTGAATATTACATAAGATAAAAGATATTGGTCATTTCATCCATTTTCGTGAGTTATTGAAAACCTGGTGATGTTTCAGGCTTATTTCAGTTTAGAAATTTAAATTCTTATATCCTCCAAATTTGTTACAATTCTAAGAACTATATACGCACATTAATTCTCGATTCCCATCCGCTTGCAATCCAATTGAATAATTCAATATAAATGGCAATTTGGACATTAGAAATTGTTTGAATGCCCCTTCCCCCCAGAAAAAAAAATCATTACTTAAGTATTAAGTACTTATTCCAAAAACCAATGACAAAAAGTTAATTGCTCTATTTCCAACTCCTTTAATAAAGGGTTAGAAAATAAATTTATCAATTGAAATCAGGCTGAACACATCATCAGATTTTCAAATACTGATCAACATGCAAGATATTTATGTTAACATGCAAAATACATATGTTGATATGCAACTTATTATCTTGCATATTGACATAAATGTCTTTTATGTAAAAATATAACTCGCATGTTGAAATAAATAAGTAGCATGTTGACATACATAAGTAGCATGTTGACATAATTATCTTGCATGTGAACATAAATATCTTGCATTTGAACATATATATCTTGCATTTCTACATAATTATCTTGCATGTTAACATAAGTATCTTGCATGTTGACCTAAAAAAGTTGCATGTCTACATAATTATCTTGCATGTTGACATAAATAAATTGCATGTTGATATAATTATCTTGCATGTTGACATAAATTAGTCGCATTTCTACATAATTATCTTGCATGTTGGTATAAATAAGTCGCATGTCTACATAATTATCTTGCATCTTGCAACTACAATGTCAGATACGTGCGTTAGAAAGTAAATTTGACAATATTCAAATTATATTTTCTAATAAGATTTGTAACTTGCATGTCAACATAATTAACTTGCATGTTGACATATATATGTTGTATGTCTACATAATTATGTTGCATGTTAACATAATTTATATTGCATGTAGGGGGCAGAAATATGCCACCATAGAGGCGTGCATTTTTTTTCAGAAAGTCTTTGATTTTCATATAGAATGGGTTCAGATTCCATTTTTTGGACGAATGAAATAGATTTCGCATTTACGTTTCCATTATTTAAGCGTTAACGAAGAATGGAGACTTGACCCATTCATGTTCAAAATTCAATTTTTATAGCTCTAGTAAAACCATTTTCCATTAAATATGCTTAATTGTCAACTTTGAAATAAAGATTATCAAATAATAATTCATTCAGTAAAATAAAATGATAAAATGTTTTGAAGATGACATTACTGAGAACATGATTTTCGAAAAATATAACTTTTCGTTGAATTTTGAAAATTGAGAAACATTTTGTCTCATAGCGGGGGATTAATTTCCGTTATTTTCTATAGTGAACATTTCTCTCAAATCAAACTAAAGGGACCTTGGACCACCCCCCGAAAACGCGCGGATCCGTGTTAAATTGGCATGAAAAATGTCATAAATATGAAGGTTCGAAGCATAAGAACCCCCCACCCCTTCCCCGGCAGAAATAATTTTTCACGTTTAGGAAAGGAGTTTACGGGGTTTTTTTTTCTTGTCAATAAATTTCTGGGTTGGAATTTTTTTTACCAGGGCGACCCTCTTAGGGGAAAAAAATTCCTGGATCCGCGCTTATTTTTTTATTTTTTTTTTTTTTTTCGTTTTTGTTTTGTTTGAAAATTCACATAAATATCAATATAAATATAAAATTTATTCAAATATGTGTGGCAGTTGGCAGTAAGCAGTTGGCTGTCGTATATGGAATTCCATAAGGTATGAATGTGATGCATTCATTTACAGCAACATTTTTATAAGAAAGCATCTAATTTGGATGTAAAAAATTTTTTTTTAATTTCTTTGAAATTTTTTTTAAAAATCATATAAAATAATTAAGAGCTAACGTCGGCTTTTCAATGCTGAAACAATTGTTTAAAAAGGTGGACTCAGAGATCTATAAATTATTCAATTAAATGTAAATGTAAGGAATTACTGTCTTGATTGTTAACGCAGTTCGTTTTCTCGTTATGCAGATTATCCCACGTTTTCAACAATCGTTAATAACCTGGTATACCTAGTAGTAGGTTTACATGTATATGTCTACTGAGTAAGTATGTATGATGGTGTCTTGCTTTTTTCCGAATTATTTGAAAAAATTTTTAGTCGTATAATTATACTCAATATATGACAATATATTCCTTTCAGCAATAAAACGTCATATGCAATATTAAATGCTAATACTTGTTATTCCATGATTTGACATTAAATTACATAGCAAAAAGGGAAACATGAATCTCTTCCTCGTATTTTCCAGAGGATAAAATTGCAAATAACTTAGTTGATGCAAAACTTGTCATTATGCAATACATGTTGACGAGGTATTTGTAGATGATAATTCACGTTGTTAAGTCCTTAACAAATCAGTATACAGAGATGAAACAACTATCCTTATATCCCTTCTTCAGAAATCAATACTACAGCTACTTTAATCTGTTTAATAACTTATCCGATGTATTTCGTGTGATTATTACATGAAAGTTGACTTGAAAATCACCTCCCTTCATTCTTAAAACAATTGTTATATCGGAGAAAAACGATAGCTATCGGATCTCTGTTATAATCCCTGTGATCTGGACTGGACAGCCTGCCGTCCCTGTCCCTTTTTTTGAAACACTAATAATATTGATTGAGAAATGCCATTCATTCAACGACAATTTATATACTAACTGAGAACTTTTAATGACGAGATTTAACTGTTACCCATGATTTATATCTCTTAGTTGTTTTGATACGCAAGAGCATGCTCCGCATCAAATTTATCGCCTTAACATTAAAAATAAAGGAATATTATCCATTAATGCAATGGAATATTAGTAAAAAAAATGTTTTTAATCACATCTTATCATATCTTTTTGTGTTTTTTAATTATGAAAAATACGTTATGTTGTAAAATTGAAGATAAAAACAAATAAATACTGTAGATCACTAAATTTTCGCGACACCTTATTTTCGCGAGATAGTCATTAACTCTTGATTAGCAAGAAAATTTTTCGCGAATTGTGGTTATTGCTCTACATAATCTTAAGGAATACTATTATATGCGAGAATAAAATTTTGGCGAGCACACTGTCTCGCGTTATTACGCGAAAATAAAGTTCTCGCGAATAAAAAGTGATTTACAGTAAATAAATTTCAACGAAATCATCAATACTTCATGAAAGGAATAAAACATTTTTTTATTTCCCTCTTTTTTTTTCTTTTTGTTTCCTTTTTCAATATTCATATAAATTCAACTTGAACAATTGAAGTAAATATATATTATATATGAGTTGGAGTACGTATATCATGGTTCTGTACCTGTTAATTTTGTTTATTCATCAGGGCATGACAACTATCTATCATGGAACTGGAGAGTGTAGTAACTCAATAACGTAAGAAGTGTTTGACCAAGACATATAATTATTAAACAGTTAAAATATGAGAATGATCAAACATATTTGTGCATTGAATTATTAACCTATATTATTTTTAATTAACATCTGTAATTAAAGAATGTCATACGATGCTTTTGTTCTACTTTCACACCCTGGAATGATCAGATACATATCGAAATTATAGCTTAGTTTCTCTTAACAATTATCATCAAGTAAGCAACTTAATTAACGAATTTGCAAACTGAAAATCACCCTCTATCTATAACGAAATTATGAAAAAATACGTTCGTAATGTCCTCTCACCAAAATATCAGAAAAATGTTAGTATTTAAAACATGTTTTTTCCAATTGGTTTTTCACAGGAATGAAAGTGAATGTTGTGTTAATTACTATCAAGAAAAAGGAAGATGTAAAGGTAATCGGAAAGTTAGAGAAATATTTAAACTAATAAACTACTTATGCTTATTCTTATTTTATCATAGCATTTAAGTTAGCAATAATACCCCTCAAATTACAGTTTGTTTTCCGGGTACCTTTGGCCAAAATTGCGAGGATAATTGTCCCAATGGAACATACAGTTATCTCTGTCGAAAGGAATGCAAATGCAACCAAGATGTCATCTGTGACAAACGATTCGGTTGTGTTGACCAAGGTATGTCTTATTTTATCAAAATCAATGAAATTAAGGTAGAATTCTTCTCTAGTTTCTGACTAGATGGGATATTCAAAGTTTATTTGTTGATATGTCTTATATATTTAGATGTAAGAGATTCAAAAGACCATATTTTTCTTTCCTCATCACAATTATACAACTTTAACTAGAAATGGTTAACTGCGTTTGAAAACTAGCAGGGACTATATTTTTGGCGGAATGGTGGCATATGAAAATATCTTCTTTTCTGCCTCTCAAAATTATTATAGAACATTGAATTTAGTTATATTTTTACGCAATCAAAGACTAGATGAAATTTTCAAATGTAAGTTAAATTAATAATAAGGGACTAAAGTTTCAAAATATATCAAATAAATGAGATTTTTCACACATACTAAAACTATGTTGGCTTTTAAATGCTTCAAATCTAAGTGCAGATTTGAGCCAAAAATCTGTAAAAAGTGTTATTTCTCTCTTAGTAAACGATCAAAACTTTTAGTTTTTGTATCATTTTGCACCTTTATGTGACAACTTTACTATATGTGAAAATTAGAAAAAGTTAAATACAGGAAGTATATAAAAATAACTAGTAATAAATCCTAAAAATTTAAGAAAAGTAGAGGAAATTTGTACTAGCAAATATCCATTTTATTTAAATTATTCATTTCAATTTGGTAACATTATCTTATAGGCCCTATATGGTAGTGTCTTTTTATTCAAAAAGAAAAACATTCAATCTCTTGAATTACAAGCAGGGATCGCATGATTGGAAACAGTAATTTTTTTATTATTCTTAATGTCCAGGAAAAAGGTAATGACCTTGACCTGACCTTGCCTCTAATATTTAACGGTCAAATTTAATCTTATTAATACCATCACTTAGTGAAATTGTCCTCTTAATGCTGTGAAAATTTCATTAATTTTTAAATACAAGAAATGTGAGAAGAATCCTACCTTAAAACGAGATATTACTCCACAATAAATCATAAATATATTTAAAGATAATAGCAGATACTTATTCAGTTTAAAATTTAATACCAATTAAATTAAAGTGAACTTTTTTGTTGAATTTTTGTCACGAGAATATAGCCTAAAGAAGCGATGCAGAAATTACTGCTCGAAAAAAATTAAATTGGATCAATGTGTACGTCCAAATTTCATCTTCGTGCAGGCGTTTTTGTTAGTATACGCGCTCACTGTGGTCGCTATTATCATTCACAGGACGAAAAATAGATGAGGAAATTAAACTTCTATAAAGTTTCATTTTTTTATTTTGTAATCTAAAAAATAATAATTTCAAACAATTCTACACGTATTTCGTATAATCTTTTTAAAAAAAATAACACAGTCAAGAACTTGTTTTCTAAACAGTATCAAAGTTATATATACTTCGGTCAAATTCTGAAACTTCAAAAAAATATGTAATATCTTTGGTATTCTATTATATATATTTTACATGTGTAATTCAACTTATGTTTTTTTCCACAGGAATAAAAGAAATTGTCAATTTTAAACCAAAAAAAATATTCCTTTTTATTACATTATCCAAGTAAAATACTGTAATTTATTCATTGAATAAAAGTGATATCCTGTCACAGTGTGAAAGGATATCAAAATGATATCATGTCAAACTGTGACAGATATCAAAAGTGCGGTAAACCTCTCGATTTTCTTTCCCATAACGGAGAGTGTAGTAAAAATAATCTTCCTTAACCTGATATAAGATAGAGAAAAAGAAATAAATCATTCTCATTCTGACATTGAATTTAATTGTAAAAAGTACCCAAAATATGTTGATAAATCCATGTTTATATTATTTTGTTTTCACCTCACTTACCTACATGTATGACGTCTCAACCGCTCAACTATGACATCATGTAGCCTATGACTATATTGCAAACAGATAGATGCAAAGGAAAAGTCTCACGTTTATCATAGAGCTTGGTTCTTAGATTACTATTAATGTCTTTTTCATGTAAAATATCCAAGTATGAAACATATGTGTTCGACTCTGTGTCTTTTATCTCAAGCTCACTAGGATATTTATCGTGTCAACATAGGAATGGAATTTACCATTGTTAATTGACAGTACATATATCTGAATGTCGAGTTGAAGGCCATAACAAGTGTTAATATTTTTTCACGCATAAGAGTTTGCACAAATTCTGCTTCATATGATTATATATATATATATATATATATATATATATATATATATATATATATATATATATATATATATATATATATATATATATATATATATATATATATATATATATATTACCGAAACATGTTAAAGATTAAAATTCATTAACTTTGATCAATGTTCCCCAAAACAAATATAATAATCCTGGCTTAAGAGTCGGCATAATTGATACACTGTACTTGAAAGATAGTTATTAATTAAGTGCAATGTTTAACTTGAAATAATTACAAGAAAACTTTGAAAATAAAAGAAATAACAAGCATAAGAGATTTTTATGTCTGGATATATATCTCAGAATGAATTCTTTTTATAGATAGATACATCAAAGATATGTCTTTACTTCAAATTTTCATATTAATTTTATAAAAAAAAAAGTGTCACATAAGGTGATATACATGTATCTTAAAATCTAATTTTTATCGGAAATAAGGACGATGTTTTATTGTTAGAATGTCCACCTGGGTCATTTGGAGAAAACTGTTCAGAAGAATGTCCATCGGGATTTTATGGTACCTTTTGTGAGGAAAAATGCACATGTGGTGACTTCTGTGATAAGCGAAATGGCTGCCTTGGAACAAGTGAGACAATAATAATAAATTATTTCATATACATGTATTCCACAATTTTCATTTTTACTCGATTCTCATTTTGTCGCGGGTTCCATTGTATCTTTGTATCTTTCACAAATTAGGATACATATAGAGCCCATGTTCTTTTGTTGGTGGGCTGTCTGTCTGTCGTCCGAATGTTGACTTTTGTCATGATTACAAAGTATGAAACATCCGTTTGAAAAGAAAAATTCAAATAAAATATAATTTTACAGATTATTATTATATTTATTTTTTTATTATATTTAGACCAATAAATCTATAACTAAGTAAAATCCATCGTATAGTTCATGTTTTGAATGTCTAGGTTGTATAATTCTTAATTTTTCATGTAGAATATCATCATGAAATTAAAAAATAAACTCCATTTCAATTAAAAGCTTCCATGTTTTCCATACCGCGATACAATGAGATTGGAAAATAAAGCTTCTTGTTTAAAAAATAAACAAGGAATTAAACGATGCGAGCTTGGAAAATAATTTGACACTAACAATTTGGGCCATAGTTAGGTTTATGAATATCACAAATATCATTTGAAGAAAGTTAAAGTAAAAAATTTAAATTACACTTGTTATGCCAACGAAATAAGTACCGCGTTACCTTGAGACACCAGTATACATGTATTTCACAATAAATGAAGAGAGTGGTGTACTACGTCTTTTAGAATTTCACGTTTCTTTCCTTAACAGATACAGTACCGACCAAACCCAACCTGACACAAAGCAGTCCCAGAGCAGTTGCGGGGAATGCTTTCTGGGACTGCTAAAGCAGTCCCACAGCGGTCCCAGAGGGCAGTCCCAGCGCTAGCAGTCCCACAAAGCAGTCCCAGTAGGAGGGGTTTATCAATTGAATAGGCGGCGCTAACTCAGAAATGAGATTTCCAATAAACAACGGAACTATAAAAGGCAGTTTAACTTGATTCTGAGTAGTATGTCAGGAATCCTTACATGCATGCGAAGGTCATTTATGAACAGTACACGCATAGAAACAATTTGAAATAATATTTATTGAAGGAAAAAGGCTTTCACACCTACATATATGAATTACACTGAACATGAATATTTAATCACATTTATCTGGTATATTCATAATTCAATTTCTGTATTTTCTGTGATTGATACTGGTTCCCATATTTATTTTTTATACAGAAAATTAAACTTGAACTGATTATTTTCTACCAGAATTAGCTTGAAATATATCTTATTATTTTCTAGAACATGACCAATTTCCATACTATCGGGATACTCAAAGGCATTTTCTTAAGTACTGGGGATGTTGAAAAATTCTTCCAAGAATTATTTTTCAGTCATGAGTGTTTTTTACTGAGTTGTCAATTTAATTCTTGTTGGCTTCTCTAGCTTTATAATACTTAGTTTTTAGTGTTTTATTTGTAAACATTCGAGTGTAAATCTGTAAATCACCAGAATGGAATCCACAGATTATTTTCAAAATTAATTAATCTTTAAAGAAATTTATACACATTTCATTTATCTTTTTTTTAAAATTATATAGATAATATAGATTAAAATTAGGGTCACTGTTGACCAGCATTTTCAATGATATGTAACACTGACACGTGTACCCAAATAACAAGCATGATTGATTTTCTGCCCAAAGGCGATTGATTGAGTGATTGATTGTATATTGTTTAACGTCCCTCTCGAGAATTTTTCACTAATATGGAGACGTCACCGTATGCCGGTGAAGGGATTCAAATTTTGACCTATACTCGGCACTCAGGGCCATTGAACAGTGAGGGATCTTTATCGTGCCAACGCCTGCCGCTGACACCGGGCCTCGGTTTTTAAGGTCTCATACGATGGACCCGGAACATTCAATTCAAATTGCCGAGTGCATGGCGAAGGAACAGTTGCTTCCCATTTTTTATCGACTTAGGTCAGTCGCGGCCGAGATTCGAACTCACGACCTCCCGATCACGGAGCGAGCGCTCTACCGACTGAGCTACCGTGAACGGTCCAAAGGCGATTGAAACCGCAGGTGTTAATACCATGTTTTATACACATTAATCGGCCAGGTAAACACATGCAAAACAAAAAAGAAACAAGAAACATATTGACGCAAGCGTCAAAAATCGGCCGCAAACAAATTACTAGTAATTCTTCCTTTGATAAAGTAATTCGAAACTGAAATTTGCGTGATCTGTTTTTAAAATTTCTTATATTTATCTGTTAAAATATCCTCGTACCATGAAATACTTGCATGAGACATTGTCGATTTTCTTCATGCATAATACATGTACAATATTATATATATGTGTAAGCAAACTGCCCATAGACCTCTGCGTCCCTACAAATGAACTCTGGTGGAAGTTTGATGTTTAAGTAATTATTACATAAAAGTACAAAACTAAAGTTTAAACTTAGCTATAGTTTTACTTTAATTATGAAATATGTGGGACTCTGTTAGAGGATTTTAACAACCCCCCAAATCCATCTACCGGTAGATCCACCACTACATTTCTTCTTTCAGTCTCTTTGATGTGGCGAGAAAATGCTTGGCACATTGTAAAAACGCGCTTTACCCTAGTCTCATGGACAAAATTGTCGAATGGTTCTGTGCTTTTAAGAAATCAATATTTCATAAAATTTTTGAAAAATGTTCCATAGGAAATGTATAAATATACACGGCATTTTAAAAATAAGTACAACAAATCCTGTCTAGGCTGTTTAAAAAGAGAAAGTAAAATTGTTGATATACAATGTGGTCTTTGTTTTAGACTACGCCTACATAAGGCACTTCGTGCTAATTTTCTCCGCACTTCAGTATTGTCAGAGTTTGTCAATCAGGATTGGATGAAATATTTACCCAATTATTTATAAAATTTTATTCTATGATTATTGTGCTTTTTGTTAAACATTTAGAATATCTTTGTTCAATATTTTATACTATGCATGTTATTAAATATTTTTTATTCAAATTGTTCTAACTCCGCAGAAACGCACGGCGACTTAAAACTTTCATATCAACTAACCGACCGCCTCCTGGCGGCCGGTAATAAATCACAATTCCTGGTATTTTCAACTGTTTATTTTTAAAATAGATGTACATGTACTTTTTTGATAACTTGTTTATAAATTAAAAACTAATTCATTAAGAAATTCCCCAATAATTATTTTCATTGTTTATTTTACGGAAGAATGGTAGCATAATTTTATTTCATGTTCATTTGATAAATTGTTATGTTTTATTGGAGGATTGTATAGAATACTCTTTTTTAAAGCATTGTGCTTGTAAAATGTGTAGCCCTTTTAATTAAAAAAATCTTATATTTAAGTGCAATCATTTTTTTAAACAGTGCCAATTCATATTTAGAGTACATTATTTTACGTTAAATAATAAAATAGGCCTACATATAGATATTTTTCTCATAAACCTGTAGTTCATTTTTGGGGATAAAAAACCTTCTCTTGACTTCCTTATTTAATAAACTTTATTTTTTTCAAAAAAAATATTCTTAATTACTTTTGTGTAAAGATACAATCTCCGAAAATATTAATAAACTATAATAATCTCTACTTATTAAAAGATTGTAAGAAATATTTTTTTTTTCATATTTTAAACTCCTCATTGCCTCAAGTAAACAAAACAACTGGAGCCTGCAAATTCAGAATACACAAGGGGGCGGAGCTATCATGTCACTCAGAATCTTTCACACATGAGTGAACAAAGCAGTCCCAGAAAGCAGTGCCAGGGACCGCTGGGACGGCTGGGTCTGCTTTCTGAGCAGTCCCATAGCGGTCCCAGAGCAGTGTCACAGAGCAGTACAACAGCAGTCCCAGAGCGGTCCCAAAGCAGTCCCGGGGACTGCTTGGGACTGCTTGGGTGTCAGGTTGGGTCTGGTCGGTACTGTAAGTTATGCATTCATTATCATTATTGACCATGAAGGGAAAAAATGAAAGGAATAAGATTTTAAATAGAAATTTTGAATAATCCTCGGTATAAATCTAGATTTAACCAAGAAAGTTTTTTTTTCGGGCAAAATGTTCTCTATCGTTTTAAAGTCAGAGCAAGACAGTCATACATGTACACGTAACATCTTTAAAACTTTTACCATATAACCAAGATATTACCAATGGAATGCGCACATTATTTTTAAGGAAAACTGTTCTTCGGGCTGTTTGAAAACCTTTATAGAGTGTTTAGATTGATTGACTGATTGATTGATTGTTTATTGTTTTACGCACCATTTACGTACCATTCGAAAATTTTTCCCTCATGAATAGACGCCGCCGTATACCGGCGGAGGGCTTCAAATTTTGACCTTTACTCGGCACTCAGGAACATGAGCAGTGAGGGATCTTTATCATGCAACACCTGTCGTGACACAGAACCTCGGTATTAAAGTCTCATACGAAGGACTCGCAGCTTTAATTCAAGTGCCAAGTGCATGAAGAAGGAACAGTGCTGGCCATTTTTCATCGACTTAGGTCAGTCGCGTCCGATCGCGAGTTTCAGTGGACTCACGACCTTCCAACCACGGAGCGAGCGCTCTACCGACTGAGCAACCGTGAACAATGTTTATAGCTAGAAGAGAGGCGCCTAAGATTGCGACCATACATTGCAAATGCTCTCAGGTGTCGACAGATATTCAAACCCTTAATGAATTATAGGGGTTTCCTTCTAAAAATCCATTATTGTACAAACTTTGTATTGTTAAGACATGTATCATGATAAAATCAACAAATTTAAAGGTTTACACAGACAGAACGAGAAATTTTTATCATTCTTGAAGATTTTTTGGATCAAAGAGGTGATTATTTGATATATTAAACGTTAAAGACAATTTTTTTATTGAGTTTTAAAAAATTATTAATTTCTGCCATAAGTTAACCTTTAAAGCTATTATTTAAGGTGCATATATAGACACAGATTTGAAGATATTTTCTGTATAATATTACAACTTATATATTTTAATTACATTTCACACAAAAATATATTAAAAAAATTTATTTCGTCTTAAAGTTATTGAAACTTCAAATTACTGGATAGGTTTGATTGACACATCCTTGCACTCTAAAAGATTTTACTTTTATTCTTAATACTTACTAGGAAAAGCGGCAATTTTGTTGTGTATCAATGAAAAATATTAAAACTTTAATCCCGAAAAATAATTATATTCAGAGTAGAAATGTTAGGAAGCGAAACTCCTTCACAAGTATCGTCATTCCGCGCTACACATGTAAGTGTTGTGCACAAAGTTTAGCAAATGGATCACACCCTTGAAACGTACACAGTTTTTGTAAACAGGGCACGAGCTCTGTTATTGTTGATGTTAACGATTCACCGGGTGCGTTCAATTGTTAAGGTCTGCTCATGACTACTGCACGGACTGACAAACTGTTTTGCTTTCGAACATTTCTACTCTGAATTTTTCTGGATTATAGTTTTAATATTTTTCATTTAATTTCATAAAATTAAAATCTATAAAAGTGGATGAATGTGTCAATCAAACCCGTCTAAATATTTGAAGTTTTAATAACTTTTAGATGAAATAAGATTTTTGATATATTTTTGCATGAAATGCTTTTAAAATATTTAAGTCGTAATATTATACAGAAAAATATTAACTTCAAATCTGTGTCCATGCACCTTTAAAGTCCTTTTGCTAAGTAAATAAGATACTTTCTTCAGACACCCTGCACTCCAATAATCAGAAGTTACAGATAACTACAGATCTGATTAAAAATTTTCATGTTACAATTTCTTTTTATCTTAAAAAACAGTGCAAGAATGTAAATTTCATGTTTTGAAACTTATAGTCTTTGTTGAAATGATCATATTGTAATAAGCATTGAATTGTACAATGCTTATAAAGACTAATGAAAGTAATACATGTGTTATCTATGGAAAGGGCTTGATAGATTTAATATTTTACTTTTATCTCAGATTTACCTGACTGTACCTGCCTTCCTTTCTTCCCCACAGTATTTTACATGATCTTGGCAATATCAGTGGAAGCAATACTCATCTGCATCCTGATTGGTACAACTATCTTTTTTGTCAGGTGAGAATCATACAAAAAAATGAATTGTCTAGAAAATATTGACATAATGAACGGTATCCAAGCTCACATATCGATTTTAATAACACAAAGCAGGAAGAGATCGAGCAAACATGAACCATCCTAGGTTGCATCAGGTACCATGGAGGAGTAATCATCCCCTGGTCATTGGTCATTGCTCATTTATTTATTGAATCATTTTCAATACAACAGGAGTCACTTTTCAATATTAATGACATAAAAGTTCAAACACACATCTATAATAGCATTTAGTGTATAAGACTTGTAACTACATGTTACATGTTATTGCCTCTGTAATCTAGACTGTTTCGTATTTAAAAGGTCAAGGGTACACAGTTGGAGCATATATTCTTGTCCTCTACCGGAAAATACTATATCTCTGGAAACACAACAAGAGGAGGATTATACCTCATTAACAGAAAGAGTTCAACTTCCTTGCTGCGAAATGAATAAATGATAAAATAATTAAGATTTTACTCAAGGACGTTCGATCCTGAAATTTTGAGCGTAATTTGGTCAGGTCCTTTATTTACAAAGTTCCGCATCATTTTTAAGTTCTAACATTAAATCTGAATTCTACAGTGCAAATTTAACTATATTCAATGAAAAAACAGCGATTAATTTCCATTCAAATAGAATTAAGATAGGGACTATATTTTGTGGCGGAATGTTTTTTTAGACTAAAATGATCAGTTTTTCCATTTTGAACTATAACAGTACTGTTAATTTTGGATTCCTATTTTTCCTTCCTGGTTGCACAAAAAGCTGTTTGGGTTTTTTTTGCAGTTAAATATGTTATATGCTAGTTCTGAAATATCTATTAAATTATTTCTTATGTGTTCTACCAACAATGTGTGACAAATATAGTAAATATATTCTGAAAATCCGGGAAAAAATTGAGCCAATTTTAACGTAAAATTGACACTTTTTTAGTAATATCTAAAAATTTACATTATATACCCCCGCTTTTCATGTTCTTTTTCTAAATATTTAAGATAAATATGCCCTATTTGCTTAAAATCAGAAAAAGTTTAAGACTTTAAAATAATTTTCTTGCTTATTAAATTTTCAATGCCAGAAAAATCACTTTTTACTTAGTGCAGAAAGGTCAAATAATTGATTATGCGAAGCAATTTAAAAGTTTTTCTTAGTCACAATCTTTAAGTGTCTTTTTTAAAACAAACTTAGAGTTTTTTTGTTTCATGCTTAAATTGTATAAAAATATTGGAGGGAAAAGGTCAGAAATATAATTTTTAATAAAGACACAAATTTCAGTGCAAAAAGGTCATATTAAATGTACTGTAGCGCCAAAAGAAGCGTATTGACCCCAATTTTTTGATTTGATTTTTAATTAAGCTATGTATGTAGAAACTAAAATAAACTTGGCAATAAAAGTTTAAGACTTTAAATATCAGGATCGAACGTCGTTAACAATGTATAACTTTGCAAGAAAATTTAAAAAAAAAAACAATTGATATAACTATATGTATTGGGAATTTAGGCCATATGATATAAATATATGGATGCCTGAATTAAAACATATTTTTTGACCTATTTTGATTCTAAATGATGCCAATAATAAATATACAAAAAATATATATAGAAATCAGAAACTTTCTGTTGTGTATATTCAAAATTCTACCTTTCTGCAATGAAATTTAGGAGGTAACAAATAGTATTCAAGCTCAGTTTTTTATCAATATAAACAACTTTTTGTCACTCGAAATATCAATATTGTGAAACTTTGAATGAAAAATAATTAAAATATAGATATTGTGTTTAATCTTTTTTTGATTTACTTATACAAGCATGACTTAATCTGTAACTTTCTATATTTTTTATTAAGTTTGCTACAGCTGTTTTGTCAAGTACATCTAATTGTAAATTTGTTTTGAGGGTTTAAAGAAAAAAATCGATCCCAGTTTCACTATCTGTTTGAATTTCAGACAAACGTGGATGAGTACAATTTAAGATTTTTTTTAATGATTGTTTAGGTATTCCTACACTCTGTCGCTTTCACTCATTTTTCAAAATATAGGGTGACCTTTGAGTATTGAACCTCTTTACTATTAAATGTATCTTTTAAACAGTGTAAAATACCCCCAAAATGATGTCTGTCAATCGTGTCTTAAAGTCAGTCAAACATAATCAGTGATAATTTGTTGAATTTTCCATATATAAAGTGATAGTTGTATGTCCTTGTCGCCAAGGACGGTACCCATTTTTGATGCCCATTATATCATTTTTGTTCATTGAAATCCACCTGCTCATGTCTCTATAAAACAGGCAATGATTGCTGTAAATTTCCAATATTTCGATTAATGTTTCTTTGAGATTCTTAACAAGTTTTACATCAGCTTTAATGAAGCATTTAATTTCACTCTAATTTACCGATTCTTTACCATTCATTTCTAATGCAGTGTCTCGAATAGCCCTTGTTTTCCAGCTTCCCACAATGAAACTATGTGATGTAAAGTGGTCACATAAACTGTTATCAATTCATTAAAGATTCAATAATGAAAGAAAATCAAATTAAACTTAATGTCATATGATTTCTATGTTGTATGTCATCGATCTAATGACATTGTTTATTGAACAGCCCTCATACGTGTCGACCTGTCACATCCGCCGTGTATTCCCTGGAAAACGGAAAAGTCTAGAGACAATTCATGAAAATTGGTAGAACAATAAATATGAGGGTCTTTCATTAAGTAATGCAGTATGCTGTTCATCATAGTATTCAAGTTTATTTTTTTCTATGTTCACTAAACTGAGCTGAAACTTCTTTTTAAATGACCAATGCCAAGAAGATAAAAATGAGAGAATAAATGAAAATTGTCTTTTTTACACAATTTAGAGAAGAACTAAAATCAAAAATATGTTTTTATATGAAAAAAAATAACGCGCTATATCTAGTTCTCAGATAGATTCAAAACTTCAAAAGAAAAAACGAACAGTATTCAAAATCAAAAGTCCATTAACAATACAAAATAAGATCAGTGCAGAGCCAACACGGACCTCCAAAAAATCAGAAGTGGGGTTAGGTGCCATGTAGGAGTGAGCATCCCCTGCTGACCGTTCACACCCGACAAGTGTTCCTCGTCATGATAGGAAAATAACGTAAAGAAAAACTGTCCATAATTCAGTGTGTAAATAACGACCTAACAATCGGGAAGAAATTCGTCAGTCAACATTTGACTCTAAGGTAAATCGTATTTGCTGACAAGGTCATTGTATTGACCATAGAGCTCTTTCGACAAAACTACTGATATTCTTGTTTCAGCTACTTGTTAGTCAATAATTTACCTCATTCATATGTAGATCATGCTATCGCATATTGAATCAACTGCGAGATATAAACACGTATGCAGTTGGTGAAGATATATTGCTGCATAAGTAAGGTAAGTTGACGATTGAAAAATCAAAGTTATTACGATTATCATAAAGCTTGGTTGTTAGATGATCATTAACATCCTTTTCAAGTAAAACTTCTAAATATGAAACGGATGTGTCGGACTATGTAGTATATTTTATTAGAAGATCATCGGAATACATTGTATCGACATAAGAATTGAAATAACAATAGTTAATTGGTAATACGTCGTCGATATATCTAAATGATGAGTTGAAGGCCACAGTAAGTGTTTTTTTATATATAAGACTATGAACACGTTCTGCTTCATATGAATACAAAAATAGGTTTGCTTATAACGGGGCGCAATTGGTACCCATGGGAATTCCATGAGATTGTTGGAGGACCTGGTCTCCAAAAACCATATATAGTAAAGTTAAAATAAAACAGTTAAATGAGTTGATTAATATTTGTGGGTACACCACAAAATATTGCTGCTGTGTGCCACATGATAGAAAATAACAGATTTACACTGAAAAACATTGTTGAGATACAAAATATTTCATCACCATCGCATTTTGTAGAATCCTGACAAATGGAAAACATAATAATATTTCTATCAGACAGACTTTATTTCAGTTTATGAAACTGTAGCAAACTCAAAATACCTTTCGATATAAAAAACAAAGAATATTCATTCAAACGTTGTACTTTTCAAAATACACTTTCACATTTTATTCCTGTCTCTTATTTAGACATTTCGAAGAAATTGTTTCCATTTAGGCTATATTTAATTATTTATAACCTTGGTAACAGTTGTTCTTAATGCATATTATAATCATAAAGATAAAAACTTCCCTTTTCAAGAGCTATTATAATAGTTTTTTAGACAGCTAGACTGTGGCCATTTGTTTTGAGTTAAATAGTTCATATTATATGCATTTTTGCATTTTGTATGATAGCTAGACAAATGAATATCGTTAATTGAGCTTAAATACTCTTAAAATTCACTTCAATAATGAAACATTCAATATAAAAATTACATACAAAAAAAGGGACATTTTTAATATTTCATGGATATACGTAAGATTTTGCTTGTTATTATTAATTATATGAAGCTATAAAGTTGAATTTCTATGTTTGTTTGCCAAGGCTCGGGAACTAAAAAACACAACACGTTGGATGAAAATCATATTCAAGCACAGATCATGAGAGATCCTATATTAAATTCTTCAGTATATTGTTTTGGTTTGTTTTTATATTGTTTTGGTTTGTTTGTTTGCTGTTTAACGTGCTCCGCTTACTGGTGGAAAGTTGCATTTTGACCTTCACTAAGGACCATTTAGCATTGAAGCATCTTTTTCGTGCCAGCACCTAGCACCTACTGCAACAAGTGACCTAAGTTACTTATACGGTCTCGTCCGAATGACCGGGGACTATGATACAGCATAAACAGTCGATGCTTCCTTGAAGTTTGAAACAATATAAAAACTATTAAAATTAATATACATTAAATGTATACCCTACAATATTGCTTAAACGTAGATAAGTTAAAAATTGTTTGTTTTTTTTCAGACACTAATACATCGAATACCTGATATATGTGACAGTGAGCTGGTTGTTCTAACTAGTTTCTTAATGTTATTTCACTCTTAATCTCGAATTCTTAAATACGAAATTTTTTATGCTTAATGTTGGTTTCGTCAAGATTTTGATAACAAGAGTCTGCACAAAAATGAAGATCAGTACATGTATGTCAAATATTAGTAAAACGTGTCTTAAATACCTCATATATTATATAACAACTCTCTTGTGAAAGTATATGTAGACAATGAAACATGCTTAGAGAAATGAGAATCGTGACTATAAATGGATAACAATATGAAAATTTTAACCCTTATTTTACTGATCATAAATGTTTTGAAAGAAACACCATTCTATGCTGACAATACACAAGTCTTACTAAATTTGATCTCTTTAAACATAGAAAGAAATAATATTTTTATTATTAAAGATATTTTTAGATCTTCACTGTACGCAAGCACTTCATTTACTTTATATCTTTTGTTTTGATAAGGTACTACTGGTAGTGTTGGAAAAGAAACCAAATTCAATTTATTGATTTTTCAAAATCTTTTGTTTCTTGCATATTAAGGTTGATCTGTCCTATTTGTTAAGATCACACCATAGTCCTCTTGTTGCATTTCCTGTGCTGCAGCAGTACATGCGTAAATACTCCATCTTGTTACCCTGGACCTGTAAAGTAAAGGGCAACTTTTATATCACAGTGACAAAGAAATTTATCTATAAATCTAAAACAATGCTAAGTGGTTGTCATACCAGGGAATATGGTTTGGTAATAATAACATTCTTGATTATCATAGCTTTTTCAGCGCTATGAATAAATTATCTACTTTAAACCTGGATAAAAGAATAAAAGAAAATAAAGATTATTCAGTATTTACCTTTTTACGAAATAAACAGTTGTACTAAAAATAGCAAGGAAGCAGATAACTATTCCTACCACAGATATCACCAACATTATAATAAACACCGAGGAAAAGAAAGATATGCTGGGAGTTTTCTCTTGATCATGACTGACAACCAAATCTGCGGTAAAAATTAAGTGTCAGGGCTCAAGTTATGTCATAGAAAACAACTAATTATGTTTTGTTTTATGACCATGCTGCAGTAACACAATGTAAGATTCTCTTGATTTTTCATACATGTACTTGACTAATAATTTAATCAATCTTTACCTTTTCATGTTCAGGGAAAAAATCAAGGCTTTTAACTTTTCAAAGTTACAAATAAAAGTTAACAACAACATATATAATGCACCAGATTTTAATTAGATATGACTCGATTTCAAAAGTGTGCCTTCTGCATAAAAAAAGTACTTAAAATTATGTTCCTGGGCACATACTAGTTCTATGCTCATCATTTACAGGTTTTTAAATTCACCATAAATAAATTTGCAGTACTTTCATTACATTACATTCTTATGAAAATGCACAGTGAATGTTCATGACAATATAGATCTATATATTAAGAATCATACTTCTCTCACTAGTTGTTTCTACACAGCCATATTGCTTATCACAGGTGTCTGTACATGTGCAATTTTCCTCACAAAAACGACCATAAAAGCCTTTTGGACAGTCTTCAGAGCAGTTTACTCCATAGGACCCTGGGGGACATACTTTAAAAAACATTTTTAAGCATGAGTTGATGTAGAAATATATTTCGCCTTTTTTTAGGAAACATTACAATGAAAAAAGGTTACTTTTACACAGTTTTTCCTATTGATATAGAATTAAAGTGTATACCTTCGCAATTACCATTTACTTCAAAGTAGCTAATGCAACATGATGTGTTTCTACAAGCAAACATTCAATCATTTTGAAACGATAAATTTTTACATGTATACTCTAACAAACATTTTCAAGAAACCTTATCAACTTAATATAATCTTTAATATTTAAAAGTTATTAATTTTACCGCTGATGACATTTTGTTAACTTTCCTAGGATACATTTATGTTTTGTCCATTATTATTCTACTGTACAAAAAAATTAATATAATCATTTTACAGCTTTGGACAATCTCCAAGTGTCCTTGATGTATTGATTTTCTGACAATTACTGGAAAATAAATCCAGGGCAATTAAGAATTTAGCACAACAAACAACAAATTTGTTCGACGCCATTTGTAATATGGTTTATATCATGAGGAAAATGTTTCCTATATACTCATTGCCTTTTCAAGGATGCATTCTATTGTATTATTGATACTTGAAACCATCGGAGATAGATATGCATGAATTAAAACATTATTTCTTTTATTTCTTTGAATACGAGGGATGATCAAAAAGTTCGTCAATTAAGGTCATACACAACGTAGTTTAAACTTTATTTGGTTCTTCCCTGGAGTTGAAGAGTTCCACTGGATGAAGGACATGTGTGTAATATTTTTAAAGTCTATATATGGATCTGTACACCTCTACTTAAACAACTTTTGATGAAAAAAATCTGGAATTTATGTTTTTGTAATTTTGGTACATTTTTCCTTGATTAATTCAAAAAATTTTAAAATTTGATATCTTTTCAAAACCCCTGTTAACGTATGCTGATTTTTTGTCAAAGAACATGTAATGGTAGTATAAGTTTAAATTTAGAATATCTTGAAAAATTATCAGTAGGTTAGGTACGTTGCGTATGTCCTTAACTCTATGTCTACAAAAAGCACAATTCAGATTAGACAAAAATTAGCCCACAAATAACAATAAACAGGCTCTATAAATAGCATATGCTGAATAAAGTTTTGCTCCTTGTTTGTGACGTCACAGGGTGAAAACGACGTCACTACGTAGGTCACTTGTGACAAAATATGGTTGTCTCAGTCGTACTCATTAAACGAACATATGTAAATTTTATGGTATACGAGGGGTATCAAAAAGTTCGTGGACTGAGGCTATAAAATTAGTATTTTGTAGTCTGAGCTTACAAAATTTTTATGGAACATAAAACAGCAAAAAACAAAGAAATGTTGAAAATTTTAGCTTGATACATTCATTTTTTCCCAAATTATTATAAAATAAACAATACATTATACAGGGCTGGGCAATAATATCGATATTTCAATATATTGCAATACAATGACAAAGAATATCGTATTGCAATACGATTTTGTAATATCGATATATTGGCAATATACTTAGATTAAGGAAATTTGTCATTAAAAATAAAAATGGACTTATAAAAGTTTGTTATTAAGCCAAACAGTAAGTCAGAAGTTGTTTTGTTGGAACATTTCAGAGCATAACTTAACTGAAATCAACAAGATTTTTTTCCATGTTGGTTACTTATCATAGTTATGTACATTCTGCATGTAAATTAAAGTAAATTTAGTACGAAAATGCCATTTTTATTACTTGAAAATATTGCAATACATATCGCAATACGGTTTAAAATATCGCAATATATCGCAATACGAAATCCGGGGTCAATACCCAGCCCTAACATTATATCATCACCCGGCGCCGTCGCCGTTTAGTTTTATGACGCCCGACAACGTCATTGTTTTTCAATGCCTGCTTCTTCTACCTCATACACTTATTTATAAAAATGGATTTATGCAAAGGAAGACATCCTCGCTTGATTGTGCCAGCATATTTTGCTTTTTGAAGTTCATATCTACAACACATGATCAACGTCATTTTTGACGTGATTGATTTTTCACACCTTGACTACAAATGGACATTAACTGTGCATCCCTTTTCTCTCTGAATCTATTTTAGCATTAAAAACATTAGTACTCTGGATGCATATTATTTATCCGTGGCCAGTTTAAACATTTCCTAGGTCTATACCATTTTTTTAGGGGCAAAACTTTATAGAATGTTGGAATAGGAATCCCCTCCCCTTTTGACTCATTTTCCAGCAATATTTGTTTGGATACTCCATGTAAAATTTACGATAAAATTTCATGGAACGTTCAGTATGAGGTAAAAATTCCATATTTTATGAAACAACAGTGTCCCAACTCATACCTGAATTAACGGGATTTTTGGGTGTCTAATGTTTATATCAAAATGTGTTTTAATTAAACAATTTGCTATCAAAGAACTCCAATTTACATTTTGAAAAATAGTTGAATATTTTAACAATAATATAATTATTAAATGCCTAAGATATCGTTAACTTTAGATTATAAACATAATAGATATGATAAAAATGAGGCACTCATTCTCTATCCACCTTGAATAAAGGTCTCTCTCAAGACAGAAGACCGCCTATATCACGTGATTAGCGCATAACAAGAAAGGTGGTAGATGTGCATTTAAAAAATCATAGAGGACTAATTTAAATATATAGTCAACACTGAAACTAAATATTGTTTTTTTATGGAAGAATTCAATTAGTTCGCGAACTTTTTGTTCACCCCTCGTACATGAAATAATCTTGTAAGACCAGGCTCAAAGTATAGAGGTTTCGGAACAAAAAAGCAAAACATTTAATAAATATGTAACAGAATTTGACACCTTATTTGACACCTATAATTATAAAGAATATGGAAAGGTCAAGTTAAAAAAGATAAATTTAAATAGCTCACTTTTATCCTAATATTAATGTGAAATCTTATTTATGCCACACATATTAAAATTATTATATAGGCCTATTGATTTTTTTTCAACATATACTGTCAATGACATATTTTAAGGGGCAATATCCCTCTGCTCCAAATTTCACGACTTTTTTTTTAAATCCAGACATTGATTTTCAGTAACAACAATAGCATTAAATTCAAATGGAAAATAGTTTGAAGTCTGAAGCGTTGCTTACTTTTTCAGATATGAATAATATGTCAAATCATGATGTGAAGAAAATTTGATATGGTAAATAGAAAGAATAATTTTTTTTTTATCTCACAATTAAATTAGAAATATGAGGTATATATAAAAATAATATTTACTCTCATACCTATCTAATTCCCATTAGAAAACATACTGAAGCGCTGCTTTTTAAATCAGAATAATAAATTGTTTTCTGTGCATGTAAAATAACACGCATCCATAAGCAAGAGTTATCGTTACATTATCGCCCTTGAAAATATTTTTAATGAAACAAAATATTAATTAACTGTTTATAAACAATACTGCATCTGAAATTTCTGTAAAATTAAAAGAATTATACTTTAAAAGATAGAGATTTCTCAATTTACACTGTTTAAAGGGACTGAGTATAAATGTTTTAAGTAAATTATCATAAATAATTAATAAATATATTAGCGATAGAAACTAGAAATCAACATTTGTACAATAGAATAGGTTTAATGGATTTGACTATGAAATGGTCCTTGTGAATGAAACTTGTAAACTCTGACATGACAATTCACTGAATTTCATGGCAAAATATCTGAAGAAAGTTTTCTTTCTTATCAGAAGAGTTATCTCTCTTATCAGAGGGATATTCCACCTTAAGACAACATTACAGTAATATACTGGTATCCCACAATTAGATTATGAACCAAAAACAAAAATTTATTTAATGTATATATACTGCACGTAAATAACATTAACATGACCTTAATATAAATTTTAAAAGACATAGAGAGTACTTATGATTTTAAACAAGGTTAATAGAGGATGCAGGTGCAAAACGAGGAAATTACCCCTAAAAAAGTACTTGAAAACTATCAATTTAAAAAGTGTGCAAACACTACAAATGTTATGATACATGTACAAATTAAACACAAACCACTTTACAAAACCTAAAGGGATACAACCAATCTTGTAATTATATAATTAACAAACTGAGGTAATATCCCATCCCAATTTGTAAATTAGAAATAATTTTAATGAGATGTGATGGTGTTTTTATTTATGAAATATTTTAAACACATTGTGATAAAATGTTGATCTTTGTAAATTTTGTGATAATTTTGTAGCCCAATGTATTTTTATAACACCTATCACTATATTACTTAATATGTACAGTCATGTATGTTATTGAACGTTCCTTTCGTAAATTGTTTACGCATATGGAGACGCTACAATTTGCCCGTAGAGAGGTGCAATTTTTTTTTCTATACTCGGCACTCCGGTGCAATGGAGGAGTAAGCATCACCTGCCGACCGGTCATACGCGCCATGTGCTCCTTGTCATGATCGGGAATTAACGGGAAAATCCGTCGTCAATTCAGTGTATCAATAATGAACTTACAATGAGGATGAAACACTTCAGAGAGCATTTGATTCAATGATAAACTGTATTTGCTGACAAGGTCATTGTATCGACCATAGAACTTAGGAAATAATTACTTTAAACGAGACAGCTGAAATTCTTGTGTCGTCAACTTGTTAGTTATTTTAGTAAAAAAATATCTATTTTTGCCCTTTTGAACTATATATGATGTACATTACTGTTAATATTACAGTGTAGATTCCTGCCTGTCCATGCTGGTCACACATAAAGCTGTTTTTGCAGTGAGAAGCGTTATTCAGGTTCTGGAGTTTATACATTATTTCTTATGAATTCTTTCAACGAATTGTGACAAATAGAGTAAATGCATTTTGAAATTCTAGGAAAAAATTGAGCCAATTTTCACATAAAATTGACACTTATTAGGAAAGTCTAAAAATTTACATTATATACCACACTTTTTATGTTCTTTTCTGAATATTAAGATAACTTTGTCTTCTCAAAATAGACCTATACATGTACAGTGCAGTTTATTTTGTTCCATGATTTACTTGGATAAATATATTGGAGGGAAAATGTCGAAGATGTATTTTTTTTTATTAAGATAGATTTCAGTGCAAAAAGGTCATATTAAAAAGAAGCATATTGACCTTTTTTTTAAGGAATGAATTTAATAGCTACCCATTTTATACGGTATAAACTGGGTTGGGGCAGTTTACGCTTTATAAACCCGCGTTTATAAAAAAGCGTAAACTGTTCCAACCCAGTTTAGACCGTATAGAATGGGTAGCTATTAAATTCATTGCTTATAATTTAATTTTCATTCATTTGATGTAAGAAAAAAAGATGATTGTTGTAACAAAATGACTTCAATTTATACAACATTTGAATGTAACGTCAGGCGGATTGATACGTTTTTGACGAAAGTCATATTGTGACGTAGGCAACCCATTTTATACGATATAAAGTAAATTTTTTATCCAATCAAATACAGCATTACAACCAGAATTAAATTATTATTGTTTAAATAACCTGTGTGTGTAGAAACTAGCAATATACTTGACAAAAAAAGTTTAACACTTTAAATATCATGAGCCAACCTCGTTAATAATATATAATAGCTCTGTTGTTCTACGCAGTACTTTCACTACATATTTCTTTGTAAAAATGTGATACCCCATCTTGAACCCTCCCTGTCTCCGTCGGTGCCCGGAATGACTTAAACAAACTTTACACTACTTAGGAATGCTTCCACACAAATTTTACTAAATATTCATAGTTTTTCTGCTCTTGAGAAGATTTTTTCCTATATTCCTATAATGTGAAACTTTGATACCCCTTTGTGGTTCCATCCTACCTCTAAGGGTAAAGATGTAAACAAACTGAATCACAACATGAGGATGCTTCCATAGTACATATTGTACGTCTAAGCAGGGCATAGGCGTCGGAAGCAAATTGAAGGCGGGGGGGGGGTGGGGCTAAACCAACCAAAAAAAAGTTACCCCCAATTTTCAATTCTATATTATGTATATATTTGCAAAAAAATGGGGGACTAAGCCCCCCCCCCCCCGGTTCCGGCGCCTATGCAGGACTTCGTTGTTCTTGAAAAGACTTTTTGAAGATGTCTTCCTTTATACGCGTATGTGAAACTTTGATCCCCCTATAGTTGCCCTACCCTTCCTTCCAGACGTCATAATTTGCTCAAACTTGAATCAACACTGAGAATGCTTCCATATTATCATTATGACTAAATAAAGCAGGTCTGTTATTGAGATTTTTTTTAAACATGCCATCAAATTTTCCATTCTTAATCATCTCCCTTTGAATGAGGGAGTGGCCCTCATTTGAAATAAAATTGAACTACATGTACTTTACCCAGGGATGCAAGTTTGGCAAAAAAGTCGAAAATGTACACATGTAAAAACGGAAAGACAGCTATAATAGACGGACTACAGACAAAATGTGATCAGAAAATCTCACTTAATTGAGCTTTCAGCTCAAGTGAGCTAAACACGTTAGGTTAGTTGAACTTTAAAAAAAAAATGCCGGTCATCAGTTTGAATCTACTCTAAAAATCGTTAAAAAGCTTAGCAAAACTAAAAACTATGATAGAGAGAAATTGAAGAGAATGCAAACATATGCACTGCATTTGTGTGTGAGTGTGTGTGTGTGTGTGTGTTCAATTTGTTGGCATGATCAGGTGCTGTTATACAATCGGTGAGATCCAATAATTTTTAATCTAAGAATGCATTGTGGCAACACACTTTGAAAAAAATTACGCACTTTGAATTTTTTTTTTCAAAGTGCGTTAAAATTGGGACAAAATCAACGCACTTTGAAAAAAAAATTCAAAGTGCGTTATATTCGGGACACACTCAACGCACTTTGAATATTCTTTTCAAAGTGCGTTAAGAGTGTACATCAACTTTTTTTTACAATTGTGACATTTAACGCACTTTGAAAAAAAATATGTATAAAACAGAATACTAGACGTAGATTTTAGTAATTGATTTGAAATCAATATGTAATAATTATATCTTTCGAAAACCTTTTTTAATTTACGTGTATTGATTTACCCTCATTGAGACAAGGAGAAGACGGGTAGGAGGTCTCTCAGCTCAAATCTCTTTTTCTTATACATAGCCGTCGGTAGCAAATTAAAAGTGCCCCATCCAAGGTAAGCCCCAATTGCAAAACAGCCTAATCCCCCCCCCCCCCCCGGTACCGATGCCTATGCTGCACCCAAATACTAGTATATGCATAACTGGTGTAAAGTTGAAATTTTCAATAATTTTCAGTTTACATTTAAGTACAGTAAAACATATAAAGGAGAAAGAATTTCAAAGTATGGAAAGATCAAAACCGTCCACTTTCACATCCTGAAGTGACCTTATCATCGAAAAGTTATTCAAAAGGTTCAACTATGTATCATACCTAGGATTTGCAGGAATATTGAACAAGATATTAACGCACTTTGAAAAGAAATGTTATTTTTTCAAAGTGCATTGATTTTGTCCCAAATTTAATGCACTTTGAAATTTTTTTTCGAAGTGCGTAATTTTTCAAAGTGGGTTGTAACAATGCATTGATATCAATCATAAAAAAAAGTTCTTTCGCATCAATACAATGATAAATGCATAGTTTAAAAAACTACAAAAGATGACTTTCACATTTTCAAGGTATTTAATGTATAACAACTTTATTTTGCACACTATAAATGAAAGGTCTGATATTTTAAATCAGAGTGTAGCATTTGGAAGTAGTTATCCAATGAAAATACAATACGAAAGGAAAGTCATAAACTGTGCAATTAATTTATTTTTCTTTGAATTTTACATGGCCAGTGCATGTGTTATTTAAGATATTTAAACAAGTATTTGAAACTTCATTTAAATCTCTTGGTGAAAGGAAATATATGGAGACAACTAACAGTGCTCAAGCTCAAAAGTCTATCAAACAATATAAAATAGGAGCAGAGCAAAACAAACCTCCAAAAAAACTCTTTCTTTAAATCAAAATATGAAGTTTTAAATTAAAAATAAATCATTTACCACAAATATTTTAACAAAATCTTTCGTAAAAATACACTGATGAACTCCTTACAGAGTTGAATCAGAGTCAACGAAGATAATTAATGAGAGGCAGATTTCTCATTTTGAAGGACCAAAATAGTATCATATGAGTTTTATTACTGATCAAAATCAAATAATATTTTAGTAACATTTTGATTTAAGATACGTTTCATTGATGCATAACAATACTGGAAAATACGTTTGAAATAAAATTAAATCAGTTCTATAGTTTATCCTGTGTTCCTATTTCCGTTCAATATATATCTAGAATTGGGAAACAAAAAACACAAAATGAATATTTACACATAAATTTTCATTGTAGAGGGACTCTGTTAACAAAGACTGTCATATTAAAGGGGATAATCTTTGTGAAGTGTGTGTGTCAATGCAGAAAAAAATACTTTACATAGCACCTTAATTGAGTTTTTCAAAATAACAATCACAGATAAGCTTATTGAGATGAACAAATAAGTACATGAAAAAAAATACCCTATCACAATATATTGCAATTCGGAAGGCACAATCAGCAAATTAAAGTAGGATAATATTAACTGGTAATCATAATGTCTAAACTTATTCATTTTTCCTCTTTGATCTGTACTTTATTAAACATGCCACTTTGCCAGCACCGGTAGCTAATCCCACAACATTTGGTGACTGCAATAAAATAATATCAATGAGAATTAAGAATAAGGAATGTCTCAGATGTCAACTAATAAAAATATGAACTTAAGGTAATTCCACCCTCCGATGATGTCATAGGTCTTTGCAAAAACTTTGATTTGTTTAAATTTATACATAATAGAACAGTATTTTTTGGTAGAATGCTCTACAATAGTTGTAATGATAAATATTGTTAAATATAAGAATTTTAAAAATGAATATTTTCTTTATCAAATCAATTATTCAATCTTTAAAAATTTTTACAAGGGCAATAACTCCTTCTAAGGTCCTATCATTCAGGCATTTGCTAAATTGTACTTCTAATGTAAAATAGATTCCCTGATATTCACAATTCAAAAGTATTTAATATGAAGGATGTATTTTGGAACATTCAGCATCAGAATTATGCATTTCAACAAGTTTTTTCATATTTTTCCATAATACTGTTTACAAAAAATGTGTGATTTTTTATGTCGACATACACTTCTGTTTATTTATGTTTCGCATCTTAAATAATATGGTGACCTATACATTTTTTGCAATAATTGGAAAATTTAAAGTATATTAAATGAAAATAAATGCAGTTTTTGTACTTTGAACCATTAAAATTGTGAGGGTGGAAACACCTTAAAACTGCAGTGTGAAAGAAAAATCAATTGAACATATGTACCCATACAACAGACTTAACAACTGAAAGTAAATTAATACTAGCTGTTATCTTTTGCATAATGTATCTCTCAGGACAGATGGATGGACTACAGCCAACATGTGATCAGAAAAGCTCACTAGCTAAAACATAGGTAATCAGAGATTACAGAGCTCACCTCAACGAATGTTGTCTTTAAGTAAGGCAAAGTCACACAATTAACCAACAAAAAGTATACATTCCAAAAATGAAAATATTTTTAAAAGCAATTTTGATCTGATACTTTGAAATAGACCTACATAAAAAATTTAAACTACTTCTTCTTCATGAAAATGTAATGAAAATCCAGCATCTGAAGCAAATTTGAGAGTTTTCACCTCTTGATGCAGCATTTGTGCAAGTTTGGTTTATACAATGTTATATAAGCCTTACAGTTTTTGGTAATAGACCTGCAACCATAACTTTTACCTTGTCTATTATCTGAAAAATGTATGTCCAATTCAGCATCCGAAGCAAGTCCATTAGTGTGCATCCTTAGATGTATCATCCATGCAAGTTTGCTCATTATAGGGCTCATAGTTTATTGGAAATGAAACATGCATCAAAACTAACATTTTCACTCATCCACAAAAAGTAGGTCAGATTCAGCTTCCGAAGCAAGCCTGGAAGTATGCATCCTTAGATGTATCATCTATGCAAGACTGGTCATTAAAGAACTCATAGTTCCTTGGAAATGAAACCTGCACCAAAAACTTTTAACTATTCACTCAACCGGAAAATGTAGGTCAAATTCAGCATCCGAAGCAAGCCTGGTAGTGTGCATCCTTAGATGTATCATCCATGCAAGTTTGGTCAACATAGGGCTTAAAGTTACTTGCAAATGAAACCTGCACCAAAAACATTAATCTGTTCGCTCAACTGGAAAATGTAGGTCAGATTCAGCATCCGAAGCAAGCCCGGTAGTATGCATCCTTAGATGTATCATCCATGCAAGTTTGGTCAACATAGGGCTTATAGTTACTTGGAAATGAAACCTGCACCAAAAACTTTAACCTGTTCACTCAACTGGAAAATGTAGGTCAGATTCAGCATCCGAAGCAAGCCCGGTAGTATGCATCCTTAGATGTATCATCCATGCAAGTTTGGTCAACATAGGGCTTATAGTTACTTGGAAATGAAACCTGCACCAAACACTTTAACCTGTTCACTCGACCGGAAAATGTAGGTCAGATTCAGCATCCGAAGCAAGCCCGGTAGTATGCATCCTTACGCAGCACAGTTAAGGTTACAGTAAGGCGGCGGGGCCTAATTTGTACTGGAAATGTTTACTATGACGTCACACATAATTATGGTCTTCAAAATACCACAAAATGAAATTATTTGCTATTTCAAACAACTGGATAGCTGTATACTACATACAAACTTACTATTGCATGCAGTTTTGTCGTCGGTTAAATCCCACACAACAGTATATAAACAATGCATCGATCGCAATGCACTTGTCAATGTGACGTCATCTCACAAAAATGACGCAGTTTGTACACAGTGAGAGGCTGATCAAGTCACATTTTGAACAATGAAAAATGTCTTTTATTCTCAAATAAAATATTATTTGCAGTAAAATAAAAAGCCGTTAACTTGGATGCGATGTCTATTTTAGTATTTTATTTATAAACAGTACGTGCATTATGCAGACAAGCGATACTGTCGTGTGTTTGTATGCAGATTCATTGAAAAAGTAATGGAAGGGCCCTAATAAATCGATTTATTGCAAGGGCATACCCTCAATGTACCTTTTAAAAATTTTACACATAAACTCAAGAAGCATTAAGATATTTGAAAAGTGCTGCGAACCTCTTGAAATCTTGCAAATAAATTAATTATAGCTATATTTAATGTATTTGACCAGCAAAATATTCAACCTGCCGTCCAACAAATATATTTTACCAATCAAAAAAGGGAATCTATATAGTTTCGCAGCACTTTTCACGAACTACATATAGTATTGAAAAGGATTATAAAATAAATTAAGATTTTTAACTTGGTTATGCCCTTGCAATATTGAAATTTATAGATGACCTCTAAACTGTAAGTATTATTGCCAAAGTCATGTGACGTCGATATCACATGACAAGTCTAAATAAAAAATCTAAATGTCCCCAACATGTAGATTTAAACCACATTACATTTTTTGATATCAGTGAATTCCTAAAAAAGAATCGCCCATCCTAATAAAGTATGTATTTTTTATCTTTAAAAATAGCCGATATTTCCATTTGTAACCTTAATTGTGCTGTGTAGATGTATCATCCATGCAAGTTTGGTCAACATAGAGCTTATAGTTACTTGGAAATGAAACCTACACCAAAAACTTTAACCTGTTCACTCAACCGGAAAATGTAGGTCAGATTCAGCATCCGAAGCAAGCCCGGTAGTATGCATCCTTAGATGTATCATCCATGCAAGTTTGGTCAACATAGGGCTTATAGTTACTTGGAAATGAAACCTGCACCAAACACTTTAACCTGTTCACTCAACCGGAAAATGTAGGTCAGATTCAGCATCCGAAGCAAGCCCGGTAGTATGCATCCTTAGATGTATCATCCATGCAAGTTTGGTCAACATAGGGCTTATAGTTACTTGGAAATGAAACCTGCACCAAAAACTTGAACCTGTTCACTCAACCGGAAAATGTAGGTCAGATTCAGCATCCGAAGCAAGCCCGGTAGTATGCATCCTTAGATGTATCATCCATGCAAGTTTGGTCAACATAGGCCTTATAGTTACTTGGAAATGAAACCCACACCAAAAACTGCACCAAAAATGTTAACCTGCTCCAAAAACATTAACCTGGTAATTCCTTTGCTGAAATTGAAGCATCTGAAACTTTGTCTGGTACAATAAAACACACTAAAACCATTTTCCATGCATGTCTAATCAGTATAGGACACAGAAGTAATTAAAAAGAAAACTGCTCCAAAAAACTTAACCTTAACCTGGGAGGCCGACGCCGACACCGACGCCGAGGGTATCACATAAGCTCCCCCCAACTTCGTTGAGGTGAGCTAAAAATGTGACAGTTACACCTAATATGAAGTATATTTGGTCATTTCACTAATCGGTTCTCCTCAAGAGATTCCCAAGTTATGGCCCATAAGAATGCAATTTCAAACATACATTTTGATTATTTTCCAGTGTTAAAGGTTACCATAAACCAACTTTTATTTGCGTGCAAGAAATATTGGCGAGTTTCGCAACCTACTTTAAATCCCAAAAATTAATCACCACGAACCATATTTTTGCTTTGTTTTTGTATAAAATATTTCCTTATTCGTGAAAATTTATCGCAGTGGATTGATTTTAAACTGACGAATCGCGAATAAAAGATGACGCGAATAATAGTTGGTTTACAGTAACCTAAAGAAGAGCATTGTACACTTACATAAATAAAAAAGTCATCTAACATAAGGCCATAAAGTAGCCACATTAATGCACAAGCAATACTCCCAACCAGCATGGAGATAGATATATCTGCTGAACTCTGCTTCATAATACAGTCTCTCTGAAAAAGTAATATAATGGGTAACAACACAGTAAACCTATAGTGTATAATGCATTATTTTAGCAACTGACAAATATACTTTGTATGTTTGTTTGTATGTTGTTTTAACGTCCCTCTCTCGAGATTTTTTCATCCATATGGAAACTCCACTACTTGACGGTGGAGAGCTGCAAATTTTGTTCTATACTTGGCACTAACTGCCATTGAGCAGTGAGGGATCTTTTCTGAGCACCTACTGTGACAAGGGATCTCAGTTTATATGGTCTTATCCCAAGCAGAAGAGATGATTTTCAAAGAATTAATGCAGTTTTACAATATTATCATCAGGGAGGTCAACATTACCACTACATTGCCAAAAATTTCAACTCATTACCGCTACATTTTCTCAGATTTTCGACCGATCATTACCGCTACTTTTTTCCGGCAAAAAACAACTCATTACCGCTACATACTAAATCAGCCAAAAGCAACTCATTACCCCTACATATCGATTTAGCCAAGTATGGTTCGGTATATGAGTTCTAATCAACAGAATTTGGACAGTGGTTGAAAGTTTTCTTCGGTTTGGGTTTTTTTTCTCGATTTTCGAGAAGTTGAAGAGTGCTTTGTTTTTGATGTGTTTTCCGAAGCACATTGAACCGTCATCTTCACTTCCACATACAATTTTGGCAGATGCGGATGTTGAGTGTGAAAGTTTTCACAAAGAGTTCGGCACAATGTTTTATAGTTCACATCCGAGCATTTTTGATTTTTTGGGCCAAGATTCAGTCTGTCCAGACAAAAAGTTACTTGAAAATGCATGCTGCAAGAAACAGGATTCTCCTAGGACGAAAAGAGAATAACAACACAGCGCAAAAAAGGGAACTGAAAACTATATACGACAGTGGGGAAATGACAAGGAAACAATATGTAAAGTAAATGGCTTTCAAGGCATTACTGACAGTGTAAAAACATTTGAAAAAACTTAAAAAACATCCTATTCAAAGTCCTACGTTCACCTACCCGTTGTGAGCAGGGGAAACGGGTCTTATGCATATATAGGTTGTACTGTACACGCATAAGGGCTGGCTAAAGAAAGAGGCAATGTAGCGGTAATGTATACTTTTTTATGTAGCGGTAATGTAAGTTATTTTGTAGCGGTAATGAAAATTTTGAAAATGTAGCGGTAATGATACGCACCCTATCATCAGACCCCCACCTTAACACCAAAACCCTTGAGTGAGGGGCCATGAAATTCATAATTTATGAAGAGGCACCCTTTTTCATCATAACTATGTACATATCAGCTTAAGCCATTTCACTACAATTAGTATTTTCATGAATGAAATATCAAAGAATTAGTTTTGGACACAAAAGTCAACTGTATTACATAGTAAAATAATTATTGAACTTACAATTTCCAGTGCTGGTGTTGCCCAGGTTACCGTTGCTATAACAAACATGAACATTCCAAGCATATTAAGGATAGCTGTCTCATGGACAACAACATGGATGAGGTATTGATAAAACGTCAGGAGTCCTAGGCCTGCCATAGTGGCCTGTGTCATTGGTTTACTCTATGGACAAAAAAAGAACTAAACATTCAATCAAGTATTTTTCTTGATATGTATGTAAAACTAGATCTCTCCAAAATGGGCAAATACCCCCTGCTCGCCTTTTTTTTCAGAAAAGGTGTCAAGAAGTAACTGACATCATAGGCTTAGGGAGATATGCAATATAAGTCATAAATCATTTTCATGATCAAGTAATTTTGATCTACTGTGTTGTCGGCATAAAAAATTCATAACAATTTCAGTCTTATTTTACAAGCTCAGATGAAGATATTCCCGTATGTAATTCAATATATTTAGGAATTTGTTTCCTATGACCTTTAAAACATAATTTCTGAAAACATGAAAATTTGGTCTACTTTTCCTGTCCCCTTTTACAGAAGAGCTCTGACAATTAAGGAAATAAATATTAAAGCTCTTACCTTTGGTTGACTGACAAGTATAATGGTTAAAACAAAAACAGCTTGGAAGACAGCACAAACCCAGTTTATAGTAATCAAGGAATTATTCTCCAGAATCTGTCCATACACAATTCCAGCAAAAGCACTGAAATTATTGGAAGAAGCAACTGTTAAGTACCCTAAAAGCTTTGCAGATAAAAGTCAACTAAACCTTCTGTAACAGGTTAAGAACAATTCCCCTGTAGAGGAGTCATCTTGCTGAAGCACAATTATTCTTCTCTAGCAGAAAGAATATAATTAAGCATCCTGGAGGACCAAGATTTATGTTCAAAGAGAAGGTACAGTTGGGGCTTTATCATGCCCTAAAAATTTAATGTTCTTAAAATGTTATGAAATTGGCAGTAACATGAGTTGAGTAGATGAATATGATAATTCATTACAGGATATGGCAAGAAGGAGGACCATTCTGGAAATATGACACCATTAGTTAGGTACATTTCAAAGTTTAATGCAGAAAAGCCTAAAAATGACTCAATTTTGTGCTTATTTTACTTTTAAAAATAGCGTCTGCCACTGTCACCCACTTCCATTTTTGGATATAATATTATATAAACTGCTTTGAAAAATCATATATCTCAAAATCTTTGTGGGCAATGTAAGCTCTTGTCTGGTTTAAATGCTTTGTTTTCTCCTTTTTTGGGTGGGAGGTATAAATGCATTTAACTCACTTCAACAGTCCTAACAGGCAGAAGATATAGTTCATCTTGTTTGGGTCCTTGGATCTGTACACAGCTATACATGCTGGTCTGCAAAGAAAACAAATTATTGATTCACATTTAAAGTTATAATTATTTATTTCAATCCTGTTCCATTTTGTCCTTGATATATGTAAATAAAAATGCCTTTTATTAAAAGAAACCATGGCAATATCATTTGCTGAAATCATAAACTGATAAATAAAACTATGGGTCCTAGTTTTGGTTGGCGCACTAATTGTTCAAAGTTGAGTAGTGTACAGATCTTTTGCCTAAGAGTGAACATCGTGAAATTACTGAAATATACTGTACATATTGTCACTAGTGAAAATGATGATAAAAAGTATGTTCTAACTGTTTATAAATTTCAATCATCCCCTCTTAGTTCCTATAATTATTAAGTGAATGTCACTGTGATGTAACCCAGCCATGGGATCATCAGAAATTGAGGGATAATTCTGGAAACATGGACTTATCACCAATTGTATGATTCTTAGGTGAACCTATACTTAATCCCTGAAAATCAACCATGATAAGGGGAGGGATATATAGATATTGTATGTATATACAGTGTTTTCCCTAAGAACTGGCTACCGACCAAATTGACCGCTTCAAATGACAAAAATGCCGCTTTGAAATTAAAAAATTTTGTTAGGTCCACAGAGATTTTCTTCATAAACCTCTGACCCTAGCCTGTTACAACTTATCCAGTCTTCACGAAAACTTTTCAAACTAACTGGCCAGTCGGACCAGTGAACTTTCAAAATTTACTGGCCCACCAAAATTTTTACTGGCCCCTTAATTAAAAAAAAATAAAATAAATACATTTTCATAACTGTAAATTTATACATGTTTACGTACTTCAACTTTTGAAATGCGCCATTTTTTGTCCTTTGTCGCGTTTCGGTAAGTTGTTCGTTGGAACTTTGCACATTTTACGTACTAGTTAATAGTTACTAGCTAGTTCTGGTTGTTATGTAATACATTCATGTTATAATAGGGTTATAATAATACGATTCAACAACATGTGCTTGTTCTTTTATTTTATATATTAATGAAATTTACGCATTGCCAAGTAAGTCAGTTAAAATATATATTGACTGTGTGTAATTTTTATTATCAACAAGCCCATCGTACTACTTGAATTTTGATTTTCACTGACCCAACAACAAAATTCACTGGCCTCGGTCTTCGGACCAGTGAGTTTTCGTGAAGACTGCTTATCTCTAACCCTTTACTTTGAAATAAAGGGAAAACACTCATCGTCACTGATATACCATAATGAACATGATGAACCCTAACATTTCCAGAACTCTGATACTAACCATTTACTTTATGGTATATACATATTTCTATTGGAAGCTATATCATTTATAATAATTATATGCATGTATGCATCATCGGGTCACATATGTAAAATTTCCATTCTTAATCGATTTGGGAACACTCAACGTATAACAACTGAATTCATGTACATGTACAGTCCAGTCCAATACGAAAATTCGTAATATTACGAAAAAACGTAAGATTACGAGAAAGCATAATATTACAAGTTATCGTAATATAAAACTTATATTACAATTTTTCGTAATGTAGTTAAATTACGAATACGCGTAATATAGCAGATGTAAGAGACTATATTACGAGTTTTCGTAATCCAAGACAAATTCAAGCATTGCAAGAAATTGAGTGGCGGGTATCAAAGTATGACGTTTACTACGAGATGTCACGGGCGATAACTTGTACGACTCTTACTGAGATTTGAATTCTGCATGTATTTCAATAACAATTGCACGAACAGTTGAATTATGGGACGAGGGTGTGGTTTTTAGGGTAGACTTCGGAAGAAAAGTAGGGAGTTCGGGTGATATAGACCAATGCGACATGCTTAAGCGAATATTGAAATTTACTGGAAAATTGGTCTTATTCTTGGGAAAATTCCTATAAAAGAATAAAAAAAAGAAATTGTCCACTCACCCATCGCTGGCGGTACTTTCTTCTTGAATTTCCATGCTTTCTGATAGGCGTAACTGACCAAACTGACCGCGTGCTATCAGTAGCCGTGAAATCTGATATATTACTGACGTCATACTTTGCTACCCACCACTCAATTTCTTGCAATACTTGAATTTGTCTTGGATTACGAAAACTCGTAATATAGTCTCTTACAATCTGCTATTTTACGTGTATTCGTAATTTAACTACATTACGAAAAATTGTAATATAAGTTTTAGATTACGATAACTTGTAATATTACGATTTTTCGTATTGGACTGGACTGATGTATGTATGCTTACATGTTTATGTGATAGCATGCCATAGTGTCCCTTTTGAATATAGATTTCTCTTCAAAAGCAGTTTAAATTTTATTCATTACAGCTCACAACAACACTATATAAATAACCCTAAAACATGATCTCTCTCTTAGTCTTATGTCTATCCACAGATTCTAAATTATCCAAATCATAATTATATTCTTAGTACAGCAAATTGCATGAAAAGGAAATCTTTGCTCTGCTTTTAAACTGAAGAGAACGTGTTTCTTTGACACAGACCTCAGATTTACTCTGGATTTACCCTGTTCTCTAGGCTAAATAATTATATAATGTTTAACAAATCATTGAATTTTTACTTATTAAAGTGTCTTTTATATGCCAAAACTTTTTTAACCACTCCATTAAGATATTAATTTTTTTACCATGAAGTTTTTAAATTTTAAAGATACTTACATGGCACTTAGCATCATGAGGTACGTGACAATCTCAGTTCCGAGTTCTACCATCCGAAATACCTCCATTTTAATAATGGTAAGCGGTGGGAGTAGACCCCTGTCACCTGTTCTGATTTCCCCGACCTTTATGGACCTTATCTAGATCTAAATGTCAAAACAGACTGACCACATGGCTTCCGGTTTTTCAAAACAAACACAAACTTCTCGTTGAGTGTGACTAAAACGGGTTGTATAACCCGAGCCGGGCCGGGCCGGGAATTTTAAAACTGAAAACCGTGATTATGCTAATTAATGAACAAATATTTAATTTTTGGCCATGAAACTTCAAAGGTTACATTTAATAATACAAAATATACCCTTACTGAAAGTTTCAAACTATGATTATCGTTCGGAGATTGTCACTGTTACTATTGTCATAACATTTTCCCGGTGACTAAAATGGGTAGTTAAGGTCAAGATCTAGTAAATGATATGTGCCTACAGATTTATCAAATTTGAGAAATAAATTCCTTTATTGATGCTTTACAACTTTAGCTTGGTCAAATAAGGTGTTTCGGGGCATAAATTGTAGGTAAACAAGATGAAAAACAGTAATTTAAACTGTCATTTTCAATGAAAAATGAAGAAAACCAGTCATGAATATGGGAGGTTTTTTTTCATATTCGACAAAGAAAATGTATCCAGATTGCCTACAGTCTCTCAGAAAACGGTAATTAGTATATTCATTGCCTCTTCTCATAGACCTAAATCGAAGGGACTGCCGACTTATGACGTCACAATCACTATCTTCTTGCGATTGCAGCGCCCTCACCGGGATGCATAGTAATGAAATTACTGTTGTCGCAGCATGATTTTTTGCATTCTTTAAGGAAATATCAACAAATTAGAGAAATCAATCACTTATCTAATCTTCCTTCCACGAAATGATCTCGATTTACTACTTCGGAAGTTATAATTTTACGCTGTGGAGTCGATGGAAACGTTTTAAATGCAGACATCAGCTGACCATGACGTGACATCTCTTGAATGCTGTCGATTATATTTTACGGTAGTACATGATTATCTTCTTATTTATTTTACAAAAATAATTTATTATCTTCTAATTTTTAAACAAAGACCAATTTCAGATAATAAATACATCGTGAACTGCTTTAGATCAACAACTTACCGGTAATAAATTGATATGTTCCCGTTATAATCACAGGCGCTTGGTTTCAGGATGGTGTATTTTGTGTATTATGCGTTTTTCTAGGTGTGTCTGAGTACCCTTAAAAAAGGATTTTTATATACAGTAAATATGACATTTTTAAAACGTGCTTATATCAGCGAATTTTTATTTTAATGAGGGTACTTTGACACACCTAGAAAAACAAGCGCCTATGGTTATAATGAACTACATATGTATTTTTTAAAAAGTTAGTAATTACTCTTTTAGGTTTTATTATTTAATCAGTGTTAATCTAAGATTGTCAATGATCAATAGAATTCATAACAGATTTTTATTTTTCCCCCACAAGGTTTGTAGATGATGTCTGCATTGCACAGTGGCACCAAACCCTATGGAAAATGTTCGAGAACATGTACCATTCCATGTACCATCTGGTGTGACAAGTTAAATGTGACAGAACAATTCAAAGGGAACAAAACAACAAAAGTGGTGTGTCTATGCAAGGAGGAGTTGAACATGACTGGATTGTTTGGAAGTCCAATTTTTTCAACTATACTGTATATCCAGAATGGGATTATTATTAACTTTTGTATATCATAACTCATATACAAACTGCATCAATATAAATATTAAATACATGTAATTTGTTATGACTGGAATGAAATATTATTAAAATCATTGTTATATATTAGACTTTTCCACTTTTTTATTGATTAAAAATGTCATTCAACTTAAAACACTGCTAATTGTCATTAATTATGCATGGTTTAGAATTGTATATGAGAGTTACTTCTTTAAATTTGTGAAGGTGATTTTACAGTTTAACAAGTCATCTTTTTCTATAGTGAGCTTATATTTTGTGAGCACTGCTTTAGATATATGGCACATTTAATGTCTTTTAAAATAATTATTTCCAGTGCAATTAATCACAACTGCTAAGTACAAAATAATAATTGCTGAGCAATATGAGCATTATAATTCTCAGTCTTCTCAACAGCTTTGAAGAACAAACACTACTAAGTTATTATTTTTTATATATATATATACAAGTTCAATTGCCACTATGATTAAACTGTTTGATCTTTTAACTTCTGCAGTTACAATTAATGTAGCTCATGCAAAACACACATACACTTGTAAATCTTATCATTTTTTTCTTTTCATGAAATTATACTCCCTATACCCCCTATACCTTGTTATGTAGTAAAGGAAAAGTATTCTTTTTTATTTAAAGAATCATACTAAAAATGGGATACAACTTTTCTTTCTTTCTTTTTTTTTTTAAAGATGCATATCAAATTTGTGAGCATAAATATTGAACTACCTTTTAGCTCTATACTAAAATTCAAACCAATAAAAAGTTTGACAAGCCAAAAAAAAAGTGTCCTTTTTGTACAAACTCGAAAATCCTATTTTTAAGGGGGGGTGGGGGGGGGATAGGATCGAACTTCTTTTAGTACCAAATTTTTATCCGAACACTACCAATTATCCATTTTTTTAAAATTAAACTATAACGTGCCTGTTGAAAGGGGGGGGGAGCTAAAACCATTCCCCAATGATCAATGTCTACATTATGTATATCTTTGAAAATAAAAAGGGGGGGGCGCCTATGGGTTCGTCAAGGAATACTCCTGTTGGTTATTAATTTCTATCTCCTTATTACTCGTGTTACTGTACCTTAATAATAGGGTGCTACGTACGTCAGCCCTGGACCTGTTGCGAACCATCGGCGTTTTCATAAATCATAAGACCTTTGCTCTTTAAAAATTCCACGCAATAAATAGGCCTATTTGTTTCTTAATTAAATATGAACGTTTTTTTTCATCGAACAGCATCTATAGAGCAACCTCGCATGTAGTTTGACAACTTCTCTGTGATCATGATGTCAGAACATCAGTCATGTTTTAGCTTTTTTTACACATTCAAAAAGAAGATAAATACCTCAAAAACTGCTCAAGGAACTCTTTAGTGTATTAGCTTAAAAAAATTGGTACATTCGGCAAAAGTTTAATTCATTCAATGCTATAATATCTCAACAACGTAGATGTAAATAACGTTATCTTTGTAATACCGGATGTTTTCTATGCATCCCGGTGAGGGCGCTGCAATCGGAGGGAGATCGTATATAGTGATATCTATTGTGACGTCATCGGAGTCGGCGGTCCCTTTGTTTTAGGTCTATGCTCTTCTTTAAGGTAGATCGCGGGTTTGCTGACGTCACAATAGGATTTGACGTAAAAAGCTTACCGCGTTCAGATAAGCAAGCAAAATATCTCCAGCAGTATGCAGCAAAAAGTGAAATAAAATGTAAAGCTTGCTTAGTGTATCTAAATATTTTTTGTATGTAATTGAAAATAAATGATGTTTTGATCAAGGCGGTCTTTTACATTACAAGTTGTTTTTAACGCTGCTATCTTCTGTGTGTACGTACCTTTCTAAAATATCATTACCTAATTGTTGCTAAAATACAAAAACAGATCCACCGAAGGCATGTCTGACCTGCAGTTTAGTATTTTTGTTCACTTTTATGAATTTTGTTTTGTTTGTTTAATTTAGCCTACGTACTTATCTACTTAATTTTTGTTTCTTTTAAACAACAATCATCTCTAGATAAATCAATATACAAAGTATCCATTTTCTTCGTGACGATGTACGCCTTTTACGATATTATGATTGGTAATATTTTTATGTGCAACAATATTGTATGACCTTAGTACAGGTATAAGATTTTTAAAACGAGAAAGAAATGGACAGTATATGATACGTAACTATGCTTAATATGAACTTTCATTTGTACACGAAATTTCTCTTACTGATGGTTTTTTTTGGAGGGGTAGGGGGTGGGCAGTAAACTATATAATAATCAACAGGAGAGACGTTATTGATTTAGGTAACATCGCCAAATAAAATATCACAAATGAAATATTACAAATGAAATATCTACGTCCAATTAATGGTCATCTTTTATTTATTTATTTATCTTTTATTATTGACAATGAATAGCGATTCGACATACAACTGCAATTGATGTTTTGTGTGTGTGTGGTGGGGGGGGGGGGGGAGGTCAAGGCAAAAGTTGCTGGCCCGTAGGAAGCAAAATCAATTAGAGGGCACAACCATATTTTTTTCAGTTAGTGTCCTATTAACAACCAAAATTTCCTTGACAAACAAAAGAAAAAAAAATGGAGGGGGTAACAGGCGTTTTCACTGAGGGGGCTCGAGCATATAGTAGTAAATGTTTTATATAATATTGTAACCTGTTTTCTATAGTAAACTGTATGCTATCTATAGTATTCTATATATCGGCAAAATAATAAGATATGGCCCATACGGCAATTTGGAGTGAAAACTGAAGTCTGTTAATTCAGTGATAGACAAAATCAATTCATTCTATGATTGATTGACTGATTGATTGATTTTATATTGTTTAACGCCGAGTCGGCAATATTTCACCCAAATTTCGGCGGAATTCATTCTATGAAGTATAAATGTATACAATGTAGGCCGTAAAGCTATTTTAATTCAGTTGCACTATTTCCGCTTTAAAAGCTGGTACATTTTATCAATAAATGAAAATGATACACAAACATATATGTTTGAAAATGTTCTTATATCCGGTAGGTCTAACACGTTTTCCCCCTTTCATCTACTTACATTGGTTATAATTTTTCCGTACTCCTGCCCTTGAGTTTAATGAGAAAAAACCCATATGGCATTGAAATTGTGCCACCACGCTGTTGGTAAACAATGGCAATGATTATACTGAAAAAATTGAATTCAGCGATTGCATGTTTTATTTTGAGTGAATCGTTGATTAAATCAATTTTTTTTTGTAATTCAGACATACGAAAATAATGACGTCGCACCAACGTTATATAAAGTCGTGAAGAAAATATCATACTTCTGATCGAAAATTGTAAAACTTTAAAGTTTTTTTGCAAGAAATTGAGCGAGAACACATATTAATTTTTTTTAATAGATCGATTCTAAATTAACTTCACATACATTGTATCGAGTAATATAAAATTCGTCTGCTTCGTTTTTATGTTATGACCATGGTTTTGAAATGCGTATACCGGCTGAAAAGGCGCATTTTACTATATATTTCATTGAAAAAGCGTCACCTGTTCTCATCAACATTAGCGCATTTGAATTACGATTACAATTTTACCACTCAGACGAATCTCAAAAAAATTTCAGAAGGAAAAATTTAAAACGAGAGGTGTTAGCTGACAAATTTTAAGCCTATGTTTTCAGGCACACAGTAAACCCGCGATCTACCTTAAATCAATATCAAATTTAATATCGATATCCGGTGTCATATAGTGAGACTTCCGCCATAGTGAGACTTCCCCCCGGAAGTCTGGCTACATGTATATAGTGAGTCTTCCCCCTGGAGGGAAATATGGCTATATAGTGAGACTTCCCCCCATGATGACCATAGTGAGTCTTCCCCCTTCGGTTTTCGGTTTGGATTTTATATACATTGAAATAATTAAATATTTAGTGTACATGCTTTAGGGACCTTTTAACTTTTAAAAATTTTATGAAGTATTTTTAGGATTTGTATTTCATTTTGAAATGAAATTTGCGTGATATTAATAAAATTACATCACTATAAAATCAAATGAGATGGATTAAGTTCTAATACACTTTAAATCAAATTCTGACTGTTATGCATATTTTAGCAAAGGCAACAGATGCATGGATTGGGCTTAATCCCCCCCCCCTTTTTTTTAAATTTATGACTGGAAAAATTGCATGAAAATGTGTGCATCCCCTGCTCATCACACCCATACATCAATTCATACAATTATTTTTTTCATTTTGGTCGTGTTTTAAAAATTATTTATTTAAAGATATTTTATTAAACTGGGTTTGGACGATTGGATGTTTGAATACACGTATAAAAAATACGTAAAATTAAAAAAAATATATACTGCATTGCAATTGTCACTTATTTGACTAAACTATTTTGCACTTAAGTCGGAGATGGCTAATTGTCAATTTTAGTGTGTAGATCTGTTTTGTCACAATTTCATTTTTACACTTTATACGTTGAAACACAGAGCGTGCATGAATGCATCAGTCATTATATTATATCATCTCAATTTACATGCATATGTTATAATGGATATCAAACAGTTAAAACGATATTCAAACTGTTCATGCATATAAAATAAATATATAAATACATGTATATGTATGGAAGATAATTTTGCGATAAATTAACACTGTTAGATTTTTTTCAAATAATAAAACAATGTTCCGGAAACTATAATAAGAGGAGGAAGTCTCGCTATGAATGGGGGAAGGCTGGCTATAAAGTATACTTGGGGGTCCCCTGTGGCTTTCCATAATAAAGTGAGCCTTCCCCCGGAAGAACGGCTATATAGTGAAACTTCCGTGGGGGAAGTCTCACTATATAGCCATTCTTCCGGGGGGAAGGCTCACTATATAGCCAGCTTTCCGTGGGGAAGACTCACTATACGACACCGGTTTACTTTTCATATGATTTCAAGTTGAATGTCATGAAAATACCCTATTTTCTACATAATTCTGCTAAAGCCGTAAAGTACGGGAAAAAGAAAGTTGAAATTGATTATGACTTCATAATGGATCTAGCACCAAAAAGTTAGTCTAAAGTTATTTACTAGATCTTGACCTTAACTTCAGTTAAAATCCGGCTTACGCACTATTTTGGAGTTTTGTACTTTCATTATTAAATTATAATTGCTGTTTTGTGTATGGGATAGATAAAAGACAAACTTAAACTGGCAAAATATTTTAATCATTTGATAAATATATGTCGATTGTAGAAAATATCAGACAGCGAACATGTTATCTTCAATTCAGATAAAAAGCGGACAATGCAAATATGTACAGTGTACTACATATAATTAACTCAACGATAAAGTTTTAACTTATAACTTCATATTCAAAATAAAAACGTTAACTCTAGCATAATGTTTATGGGGTTTTTTTATTTAGACATGCAGCATGAAACAAATGGAATAAATTTGTATGGGAGAAGGTCGTAAAGTTTATTTAGTTCTTCTGAAATGATCCGTGTTCCTTTTAAACTTATCGGACGTAACCTTCATGCTTGAATAATAATTAATATTTTTAAAAGAATGTTAAAGATCAATGCTAGGTTCAGAAATTAAAAAAGAAATGGACATTATCCCAAAAAGATCACAAAAGACATACTTATAATTTATAAAACAAAAATTCTCTCTTTACTTTGATGACCAGGCAATGATTTCGGGGATACAATTTTAATGTTCATCTGTTAAACTTTGACATTTCCTGGCATACTTGCTGATAAATAAGAAAATTATAATTATCTTCTATGATAGATGTACACTATATGTATCCACATCTAATTTTCCCCACTTCTTGAATATATTTTTTCGTAGTGCTCTTAAGGTTTCTCCTTCCCTTCTGTTAATATTTTATTGAGGAGTAAAGAAAGAGTCTTGGTTGAACATTTACTCGAAACCGCTATGTATCTTTGTTTTGTAAGGATTTTTATGAAGTTCCGGAATCCAATATAGATATGGTAGTTCAAATTCATTTTGGTTCTTTTGAATATTAAAAATATTCAAAACTGACATATGGTTTTGAAGAATTTCTTCCTTAGAAAGGGAACTATGAGTATAAGTCGGATTACCACTTGTAGATTTAAATCCAAGTTCTAAAATACAATTTATATAACGAGTCTTATACAAACGAAGACAACGTTTGTTACCTGTTTTGTCAGCAGGGACCAGTGCATACTGATCTGACACATCTAATCCATACTGACAAAGTGTCAATGTCTTCTTTTTTTCACATCTGGTCCATTGTCTGGCGAATTCATAATACAACCGTACATTGTATAAATGAACTTCCGACGCCAGATGAAGGATCGGGGTTTCCATTTTCGCCTCGCCCAATACGGATTTCCATTTCACACCCTGTATGAATCCGTATTAGGTCACTAACTGACTGTGTTACGAATTTATCCCGCTGAAGACCTTTTTCGATATAAAAAAAATATTTGTGCATATCATGAAAATATTTAGTTTTAATCCAATAACAATCAACATAAAATATCGTTACGGTAACAAGAAATTTAACTAAACTACCTAGTACGTAAACCGTTTCCTAGCCGCCATTTTTATTTACAATAACAATTTTATACGGAATTTCATATTACGCCTCGACGGAGACGTAATACGGAAAATTTCAGGGCGTCATGTGATTAGCTTTTATCCAATCAGTAATCGACAAATTTGTCTGAAGCGGGATAAAATAACATACGATTTTTAGTAAAATAGTGCCTACTTATTTATTCATAGTGATATGTGTATATAGAAATATCTGTATAATTCTACCATATGTATGAATTCACAAATTAAACTGATCGACCTTTCTCAATTAGATGAAATTTTCAAACTGACTTTTTAAAGATGAGTATATTTTATAAGTACTTTGCACAAATGCCATATTTGTTTGGTTCTGTCTAAATGTGGCAGCGAAAAAATGAAAATGTTGCCTAAAGAAATCAAACCAAAGATAGGATAACAAAATATCTTTTATCCCTGAAAATAGTAAATTATTACTATTGAATAGAAATTTATTTTCTTGGTACATTTAAAGTCTGAAACTTTCAAATTTTGCGATGGGGCGCATCTTTCATAATGCTAGATTTCAGAAAATAACGGGAGAAAATGCCAGCTTTTTAACATGGAAAGCAGTCAGATTCGAACATATGAGAATCACTGTTATCATCTCATGGTTTACATGGTTTAGAGACCTGTTAATTTAGAGAAAATAAATAAGTTGCATGAGTGCATTGCTTCTGTGTCTAGACCAGGAAAAGAACTGCTTGCAAAAGAACATATGAGAACCACTGTTATCATCTCATGGTTTACATCGTTTAGAGTCATGTTAATTTAGAGAAAATACATAAGTTGCATGAGTGCATTGCTTCTGTGTCTAGACCAGGAAAAGAACTGCTTGCAAAAGAACGGATGCACACCCAAGGCGGCTGCATTTGTCGAGAAACCATTAAAAAATTTTGGAACTATCACAATCCATCAGCCAAGAACATATAATTATGATTCTATTGGCATGAGTTCTAATACGCTTCATTTCTTTCTCAGTAAGCTTGCTGCGCTCTGTTTGTTAGTATCACAGTGTAATCTTCTTGTTGTGGTTCCTGCATAGTCACAGAATTTGAGGGAAGAGGACAAGCATACACACTCCAACCACCTTTCTTTGACCTGAAATAGATACGCCCATTACTGGAATGGAACTATTTTAAAACAGACCAAAAACAATATGTCGACATGCGACAACAAGTTATATCTTGAGATTCTAGTGATTTTTTTGGCTAGAGATTATTCTTTATTCAATAAATAAATTCTTTTTTTTTATTTTATTTGCCTTGAATATCTCACCTTTTTGCGAAATAAATGGTGGTACCTATGAGGACACAGATGACTATCGAAGCCAATGATATTGTCAATGACAGATAAAACACTGGAGAAAGGAGAGGAAGGCTGGTGGTATTCTCATGACTGCCAGTGAAATCTGAGGTAAAAATAGAACGTGATTGTCTTGTCTAGCTTTTGTGCAAATGTAATGTTTTGAAAGCTGTTTATGCTTAAAATAACAATATTATTTTAAAATGGCATTGGAAAAAAAAAGATTGATATAGTTATAGATTGAATCTATGTTATAACATTATGATTTTATGTAATAAAAAATGAGTTCTTTCATTTTTATCCTGTCAAAAAATTAGTGAATTTAATTCATACTGAATATCTTGCCATAATTGATAAAAAGTTCCTGCAGTTAGCTACATAAATATTTTTACTTTTAAACAACTACATATACTACATGTACAGGTATTTTAAACTACTATTAAAAATACCAAAACAGTTCTATACAAAAGCTGTTTATATTTTATTATAATTTAAGTATTTAAAACAAAATCATTGGATCCATTAATTGTAGTTATGAAGAATTAAAACATTTGCATTATTCTATGCTTGCATGGGTTTAACACTGTTTAAAGGCAGAGATTTTAAGCACCGCCTTCAAAAATACCTGGTCTGGGTAGCCCTGTCAATCAAGTGCGTGAAGGTCCATCATTGGATGCTGGAACTTGATTGACAGTTACTTACTGGTGCCTGTGTATACCCTGTACACCTTGATTGGGACTCGATCATGGTGACCTTCTAATTAACATTTGATCCTTTGATCTTTACTGAACACGATATACAGAATTACTGTATTACTATGAAATTTTATAGACTGATAAGATATGAATTAAATATAACTTTTGTATTTGAAAGGATAATAATATAATATATATTTTTAAAGCAAAAAAATTAAATTTAATTACAAAAACTTTTTTTTCAAATGAAATTTTGATATTATTTTTAATATGGTAAATGATAAAGTGGAAATATTATTGATAAAGTTCAGTGATGCACCGTGTAAAATAATTAAATTAAAAAATAATGTTTCTAATTACGGGTCACTTACATTTTCCTTTTTTATTCAAAAGGAGAATTAACAAGCATGTTTCATGGTGACAAAGCCTTCTTAAGGTTAGGACAGACCTATACAGTACAGTGCAGATATTTGTTTTTGTGAAATGTTGTTCACACAGCTCTCTTTTCATTTAATTAAAAGATGGGATCCTGGGGATGAATGAATTAAGTCTAATTTGGTTGTTACAAAAGTTTTTTATTTAAATTAACACATACAATAACATCTTAAACAATCTTTGTTTTAATATTTGAATTTATAGTATGATATCATAATAATTTTTTTTAAATAGGTAGGAATGTTTTCAAAGAGTCAAAAATAAATCAATAAAAAATTGAAAAAAAACCTTCTTCCTTCTAATTTTAAAATTGTCTCAAAATCCCCAACACAGGTAAAGTTTGATATCTGGGTATTTCACTGTGTATTAAATCACTTCCTGTGTATATGGATTAGGAGACAAACTACCACAGGTAGACTGCTAGCCCCCAAGGCATTCACAACTGTACAAAATAAGCCCCTCCCTCACCTGGAATTTACCACCCGGTAAAAAATCTCTGCCTTTAAGGACAACTCTTTATAATCGACGATCAATAGGGATGGGTATCGCCAAAAATTTCATATCGTGATATATCACGATTTTTCCCCAAACTTCACGATAATATCATGATCTTTTTGCAATAAATTTTAACAATGATTTTTTAATGAATTGTCATAATGTTTCTTAAAAATATGCTTGAAAAGCAAAATTTCACTTTTTTGAGATTTTTATGTACATAAAATTAATCATGTTTGGATGGTAAGATGCTGTTCTTTTCATCTTTTACGATATTTTTTAGACTTTCTATAATTGTAATTTGACAGATGAAACAAATATATGAATAATTTCTGGACTTTACATTTATAATATGTACCTACCTGTATGAATTTTAAAGGCGGATTCCGCCTGGAATTTGGGTGGAATTGAGCAGGAATTGGCAAATTCCGGGCGTACTTGAGGCGGAGACGGAATTTTCAAAGAGTTACGCCTCAGTAGAAGAGACGTCTTACAGGCGTCATTTGTAATTTCCGGGCGTCAATTGGCAATTTCAGATTTTCCGGGCATAAAATGGTAGGAAAATAGAAACAAAAATTACGCCTGGAACTTTCAGGAGAAGTAAAAGCCTCTGATTGGTCAATTTAATTATCAATTAAGGGTCATTTCAGATAGGAGGTTAAGTTTGAATTTGATCATGAAGGAGGGAGTTTAGTGTGAGTGAAACAGGAAATGCAGATATCTCAATGTTAAGGCTTTTACACTTCTTGAGGATGACACAGTGTCTGCTGGTAGGTGTGATCATGAATATCTAGTACCTATTTGAGTAAATTTGATTATGATTATGTACAATGATAGTTATAACTGATTGACCCTAAAATTACTTTAGATAATTGAGTTTGTCCGTGCACACATTCTGAGAAGTATCAGTCTGATAGAGGCTGCAGTGAGAATTTAACTGTAAACTGCTGAGTAACTGAAGAATTGTCTTCAGTCAGTATTAAATGTTTCAATATAATTATATTGAAGTGATAAAATGTACAGGTATTGTAAAAAAGTTTAATTCTAAATACACACTCAATCATGGTGGTCGTTTTTTAGTGTCCCTATAATACACAAAATTCATGTTATTTTTCTATACTTGTTAATGATATATGTTAATGACCTGTCATTATGTTTTCTTACAGTTCAAAAAGCTAAATTATAGCTTTAACATTGTAAATCATAATCTGAATGTTTTTCTTTGTTAACACGGTAAATATATAGGTTTTTAGGTCAAATAGTATTATATAATAATAAGGACATTCAAGGCGTAATTCTATTCCAGGCGTCATTTTAGTTTCCAGGCGTAATTTTTTTTACGGGCTTCATTTATTTTTCCGGGCGTAGCTCATTTGCATTTTTCGCCTCAAATTCCTGCCCATTTACGCTTGGTTTCCGCCTAAGTTACGCCCGGAACCTGTGTATCACCATATAAGTAGAGAGACAAATTAACGCCTCTCCAAGTACGCCTCAATTCCCCCTATATTCCAGGCGGAACATTTCGTACAGGTAAATACCGGTATTTAGATCTCCGTATCACGATACGTATCACGCAACAAAAAATCGCGATATACCGGTATACCGATAAAATCGCACATCCCTAACGATCAATAATCATTTGCAATAATCAAAGGTAAAAGATAATACATGTACGTGTGGATAAAAAATTAATAGTTTTAACTTTACGTATATTTTGCATGACTTTGTGAAATGTTGCCTATAATTAATGGAGCGGTTTATAAAAAAAACATAAACTGCTATACCAGTATAACTTTTGTAAATGGAGGCAACACAAGTTACACGATGAGATGAAATGAAGAGTTACAACCAAAATTTAAAAAGTATTTGTGCATATAATAAAAAAACAATAAAATATAAAAACATGTACCTGTGACAACCTGTGTTTTAATTTCAGAGGAGTGCAGGGTACCTAAACGAAACATTATAAAAAAAAAAACAAGCTTTTAAAATCAAAATTTACTAAAGGAAAGATTATTAATTCTAAAGATTGATCCATTTCTTCTAATCACAAAAAATTGCACATCAAGATCAAAATTTGAGATTTTTTTCTGCGCAGTATACTTTCACTGTTCAAAATCAAACTTTCTGCATGTTGCTTGAAGATCGATATTATAAACCGTATCTTATGTCGGCCGGATAAAGAGGGGGACTTTTTTTCATTAAAATGGTACCCCGAGGTTAAGTGCTGATCATGCATAGATCGTTAATTGAGCTTGCACAGATCTTTGTTTCTATAATTTGTTAGGACGCGGAATTCTTGTGTAAAGCAGGTACTGAATCAGACTTTTCAACTTTAATAATAATAATAATAATAATAATACTTTATTTAAAGAAGGTAGCCCGATTAGTGCACGCACTATTCTTCCCCGGGGCCTTCTGTAGACAAAAATCAATATACATACATATACAAATACACACAATCAAATAAATAATCATAAGTTATTTCGACATTGTTTTACAAATATTTTGACTTGATGTTTGAAAGCATTCAAGACATTTTTATATGTACAGGTAAATTATTCCATAAGATAGCACCAGAGTATTGAAAGGAGTTCTCAAAGAGTTTACAGTTACGAGCTGGTACACACAAGTCTAAATTAGATTCTGATCGAAGATTGTATTGATTATTACACTGGAAGTTAAACATACTATTTAAATAAGTATGGTGAGAGTTGAACAATGATTTATATAACAAAACATATTTATTTACAATAAGTTGCTCATACACTGTGAGCCAATCTAGTTTCTCAAAGAGAGGTTGTGAGGGCGCATCAGGAGGAGCATCTAAAATACATCTTGCAGCGCGTTTTTGAAGCTTATATACTCTGTCAAGATTTGAGTGAGATGTATTACCCCAAATAGTTAGACAATAATCAATTGAAGGCATAATATATGCATTGTAAAACAGCTTGCGTGTATGAATAGGAAGAAACTTTTTAATTCTACGGAGGGCAGAAATTTTACGTGACAGTGTTTTACAAACATGGTCAATATGTACATTGTATTGTAAAGAATTATCTAAATAAACTCCAAGAATTTTTTCATTTGATACAATATCAAGTTTTTTGTTTGATACAAATAGATTAATTTCATTCTCAGAAAAAATTGATCTCTTTTGATGCGTACAAACTAACATGCATTTGGTTTTTGTAGCATTTAGAACCATTTGATTTTGAGAACACCATTTTTCTATAAAAGCTATATCCGTTGATAATGTATCTACAATAGTTTGACAATCTTTACTTGATGCATGTAAAGTGGCATCATCTGCAAATAATTCTAATTTGGATTTTGTAATACATAAAGGAAGATCATTAATGTAAAATAAAAACAGAAGAGGACCTAGTATAGATCCCTGTGGAACTCCCGCTGTGACTTGCTGATAAGATGAATGTTTGTTGGACAGATGGACACTTTGAAGTCTCTCACTTAAGTATGATCTGAACCATTGTAAAGTTATTGCATCAAAGTTATAACATTGTAGTTTTTTAAGTAGAATATCATGATTGACAAGGTCAAAAGCTTTACTGAAATCAAGAAAAACAATACCAACAAGTTTACCTTGGTCCATTTCATTTAACCATTCATCGGTAATTTTTGTAAGGGCTGTTTGGCAAGAATGTAGTTCTCTGAAGCCTGATTGAGAATCTACTATAAGATCAAAATCCGAAAAAAGAGATCGTATATACTTTGCCACATGTTTTTCAAAAATTTTTGATAATGTTGGTAAAACAGAAATAGGCCTATAATTATTTGGATCTAATCTGTTTCCTTTTTTAAAGACTGGGGTAACTTTTGCAAGTTTAAAACTCTCGGGGAAAATACCAGTTATGATACTAGTATTTATAATATGGGTCACAGGTTTATATATTATTTGTGAAGTAAGTTTCAAGAGACGTGGCCCGATGGTATCAACACCTGAATATTTACTTATATCTAGTTTACTGAGTAAGGTTAGTAGTTTTCTTCTGTAGGTTTCAAGTCCTCAAAATATTACTTCCAAAATAATTTATATTTTTATAGCCAACATTTTCCTAAATTTAGATTTACCTAATACAATTGTTTATACCAAATGTTTCTTAGAAAACACCCTTTTACTCAGTTCTGTTTGTATATTTTTAGAGCGTTTATTACAAATATCAGAACATTTAATTTAATTTTTGTAACGTTTTTAACGGTCATACTGAAGCAAAATATGAAAAATTAATTTTATTATTCATGTATATACTTCGCACATGTACCCGTAAATTATCTAATTATCTAAACAAGCCATAGACAGTAAAAACTACAGGTATTGTGAGCTTTGAGCTTAATGGGGTCATTATTCAACGGGGGTCAATTTTTTTTATAGGACTCACATTTAAAATAATGACCCTAAAATGGGGCTCTTTTTCTACAAAAAATGATTATTTTATACGGTTTAAGGGTCACTTTCTGAAGTTGAAAAATGACCCCCGGTCATTATTCGATGAGGGTAATTATTCTTCTTTACACGGATTTTCTTGGATTTGATTTACAAATGTCAGACATTATACAATTCTTGAAAAAATCTCAACTGCCAAATCCTTTGCTGAGACAGTAAAAAAACGACGAATTGTTTAAGATAACAGACAGGTAGACATGCTGATGATGCTCTGCATACAAAATGCATTGCAGCATGTTAAATTTGTTTCTTCAAACTATATTTAATATCGCTCTTCAACAAATCAACAAATATGGTGCAAATATTATTTGAAACCTTCTTTTATCATAAATAAAACGAAGGCAATAGATGAAAGTGTTCACTGTGGTGGCATATTTCTGCCCCGTACATGCAAGATGAATTATGTTAACATGCAACATAATTATGTTAACATGCAACATAATTATGTAGATATGCAACATATTTATGTCAACATGCAAGTTAATTATGTTCACATGCAAGTTACCAGTCTTAAAAAATATAATTTAAATATGGGCAAATTTACAAACTAGCGCCTGTATCTGACATTTTAGATGCAAGATGCAACATAATTATGTAGACATGCGACTTATTCATGTCAACATGCAATATAATTATGTCAACATGCGACTTATTTATGTCAACATGCAAGATAATTATGTTGAAATGCAAGATATGTCTGTTGATATACTACTTATTATCTTGCATGCTGACACAAATATTTTGTATGTAAAAATATAACTCGCATGTTGACATAACTAAGTGGCATGTTGACACAAATAAGTAGCTTGTCAACATAATTATCTTGCATGTGAACATAAATATCTTGCATGTCTACATAATTATCTCGCATGTTAACATAAGTATCTTGCATGTTAACATAATTTACTTGCATGTTCACATAAATAAGTGACATGTTTACATAATTAACTCGCATGATAACATAAGTAAACCACATTTTGTCATAATTATGTTGCATCTTGCATCTTCGACGTCAGATACGGGCTTACGTACGTGATTTTAACCATATTAAAATCAGATTCTTTTACGAAATTTGTAACTTGCATGTCAACATAACTATCTGGCATGTAGACTTAATTATCTTGCATGTTAACATGATTTGTCTTGCATATAGAGGGTAGAAATATGTCACCATAGTCCACTAATTTTTTAAATGCTTATACATGTTATAGTAGTTCAATAACTCCAAAAATTATTATATTTCATATTCTGACTTCTAATAATCCCCGCTATGTGTTCCTTGTCACTATCGAGTTAAAAAAAAAAACGAGAAAAAAATTCTTCGATAATTCAGTGTGTATGTAATATTGATCTAATAACAATAAGTATAAAACAGGCCTATCAGCATTTGATTTTTTTGACAAGGTCAATTGTATCGACAATAGAACTTGCAAAATGACCAAAAATTCGGTTCTTTTCAACAGAAAGCTTTAAAGATATTAACTAAGATCACAAAAAGATATGCAGATATATTACCAAATACCTCTCTTTGATTAACATGTTGATGAGCCTACGATAATATCGGGGTTATAAATAAAATTTTCAACTTTGACATTTCCTGGTGTACTCACTGAAAAATAAAAAATTTATAATTATCCTCTATGAGATACACTACCTTTACAGCCTATTTGTGCGTCACATATTTCGCTGGATTTGCAATTACATTTGGATCTACAAAGAGCCCCATAAGAACCATTTGGACAATGTTTGGAACAATTCATTCCAAACATTCCAGTTGGACACTCTGGAATTTAACCCAAAAATACAATGTTAATAAGTTAATTTTAAAAAAATTGATATCTGGCATTTTTATGATAGAAAAAATACAAATTTAGAATACTTGCCCACGCATGTATTATTGACTTCATGGTAATTACTGCAACAGGATACTTGACTTCTAAAAATGTATGCAAAAAATAACATGAATTCAAACCTTAGTTCCATCCTACTCCATGATGAATGTTTTACAAAAACTATGTGTTTTGAAAGTATCTTTAAATACACAGTTATTGATTTATAATGACAGAAATGAACATATATATGGCTATTATTGGGATAACAGTTTAAATCCATTTTTGAAAGATATTGCAGGCTACAACTGTAGAATTAAACAATAATTTATAAACAAATACATGAAATTTCATATTAAGTGCACAATTATTGACTAATACTTTCAATTAATATATTTTGTTTTAATTTGATAAAATAAGAAGGTTAGGAACAGTAACGAAGCTCAAACGTCCATTAAATGAAACATATAGAGATAAGGAACAGTATTCAAGCTCAAAGTCCATGCAAAATAAGAGCAGAGCAAAAAATAATCTCAAATACATTAGAGGTGGGATCAGGTGCCATCGAGGAAGGAGCATTCCCTGCCGTCCGAATACAATACAAATTGGAACAAATCAAAGACATACGTGTACCTCAAATGTTGAGAATTACAACGTTGAGATCATGTGCCATGAAAGAGTAGGCATCCGCTGCCAACAGTGTTCCTTGTCATGATATGGGAAACGGTAAAATCGGTAGACAATCCATAAAATAATGGCCTAACATATTTTGCTCGAAAATTGTCAGTCACCATTTGACTTATTGATTGACTGAACTTGTTGACAATGTCATTGCATCAACCATACATGTAGAACTTGAGAACTTCTGACTTTTGATGGGATGTTTGTAAATAGCTTGAATGTCTCATTTTCAATTTGTTCGAACAAAAACACGATCTTGTATATCGAATCAACTGAGAAACATGAATCCCAGGGGAAGGTGTTAAAGTTATAAAGCTAATAAAAGTTATACGTAAGGAAAGTTTACGACAGAGAAGTAAAGTCATCATGTTTATCATAAAGTTTTGTTAGGTTCTCATAGTCCTACGCGGTACGGCCTTTAGGATTTTTTTTTTCTCACTTTTTACATTTTTAATTTTTATTGTTAATATGAAAGCGATAACATTCCTATTGTAAGAAAATAGTCTAAATGGTGATTGAAAAATCATTACAGAAGAAAGAAAATATAGATCATTCAAAGTTCTGAATGTGCACTCACCTGTGATTAATACATTTTCCTATGTTTTTAGTTGCAATTACTGACGTTAAAACAGTTAAAGAGATCTCCAAACACAGAAACCTTTTGAAAATCTTCATTGCGTATGTTTCAACAAACCGATCTCGCACTAAGAAATCAGGAAGTAAATTAAATATTACACTTTACACATTTTCCAAGAGATCAAAATAAACGCCATTTTTTCAGATGGTTGAATGTTTTTGTGTTATGTCCTCTGGATATATTAATGCTTTCTTGATAAAAAAAAAACTAGTGTTGGCAACGAGTACCCGGTTAACCGGTTAACCGTCGAACGATGCGAGTATCTGTTAGTAAAATTGCTATTCGGTTACTCGAATAAAATGAATTCTACATAGTAAATGCATAGAAAATGAATGTTTTCAATTTGAAAATATATCTTTACACATTTCCCTAATTTTAGGTACCGTTAGACTTGATCTAGTGCATGGTTGTAGTGGATCAAATTGTTTTTATTAGTTTTCACAGCTTATATAATTGATAGCCTTGATTGCTTGGGGTATACAACTTTTGAAGGCCCAAGTTATAATTACCTCATTTGATAATTTAACGAGATGCCGCCACAGACATAATAAGCTTGGAGTTGTCATTAAAGAACAGCTGATTTAAAATCTTTTTAATCACTTACGCTTAAAATATTATTCGGAAACAAGCGATTTACTGGACAGTTCACTTAACTATCGATGAAAATAATTACTCTCCTTGACTGCGACATATTTCAGGGACTAAATGGGAAAGCATAACGAAAGTATTTGTAAAGTGGTGATTGACGATGCATTTATTTGTCTTTTTCGTGTGTCAAATTCCTTATTTTCTTGAATCTAAAACCAAAATTCTTTGACGATATTGTATGTGTGTATTGTTAATATATTGTCCATATATATATATTTGTGTACTACTACCACCGGTAAGTAAAGAATAAGATAAATACTATAGTAATAGATATTGATAATTTTACTAAAATCATCCTAGTAACCGGGTACTCGCTCGGAAGATGAAGCGAGTAACCGGTTACTACATGTAAAAATCGTCCGATTTGCCAATACTATAAAAAAATAATCAAACATAATTTTAAAAAAAAAATCACTAAAAAACATTGTTTCTGGGATTTTAAATATATAACATGACTTGAACAAGGAAGTCCCCCACGTGGCGCAGTGGTTAGGGCGTCTGCTCTACAGTCGCAACGTAAGCTCTTGATCCTTACCTTGCAAATTCTAATCCCACTGTGAGACGTGGAGACCGGTCCTTCGGATGAAACCTTATAAACTGAAGTCCTGTTTCGCAGGAGGTTTTGCACGAAAAAGAGTGGGACAAAATTTGCAGCTCTCCACTGGCAAATGAGTGAAAAATTCCCGAGAGGGACATTTATCAACATACAGACCAACAATTGAACGATGAAATCTTGCTCTACTTAATGCTGCAATATTTTTTTTTTTTTTTTTTTTTTTTTTTTTGCAGGATGCATTTTATACCAATTTACGTTTAGAGATATCGAAAATGTCGACATAGACTATAAAATCCGTTTTATAGAAAATTTACATATACTATTGAATACCATGATCAAAAAATACATGTACCAAATTTCCAACTATCAGGGAAATATAAATTAAAAAAAAATAATAATTGAAAGTCTTGCAGATGTATCAATTATTTATAAAAATAATTTGCACAAAATAATCAAGATTAACAAGAGAAAAATTGAGTCAATATAAATAATAATCATAATGATCATTTGGTTTTATGTTTTAATGTAGGCAGACCAAGAGATTGACCAAACAAAATCTAAGAAATAAAATTTTGGCCACGCGGTAGGTCACTCTGCCCCTTCTCCTACCTACAGCCTTGGAGGACGGGTTTTTTCAAGTTTGTTATTGGACTTTTATCAGAAGCGCTGACTTTTACAGTTGACAGCTTTCTTTGACACAAGGACAATGTTCCGAAGCTCTTTTACGAAATAAATATATAGATTAACATTTAATTCAACGAAAACAGCGGGCTATTTCAATGCAAATATAAGCTGTCTTTGAAGAAAACGACAACGACCCTATCTTCTACTCCCGGCCTTCAAATGTTAGTGCCCCTAACACCATACATTGTACCTATGACCACTACACAGGATTTCTTAATATGTAGTATCATTAATATTTCTGTTCGTCCGTACATGATACGAGTTTAAATGTCCAAGTAAACTGTAGAGGTCAGTGCGTCTCGTAAAAGGACATTTACCTCCCTCAACCCCGCACCCGCCAATGTTTGGTTTTAATTCTATATTTTATCGATTTCACACCATTTTCATGATTTTTTCTGTTAAGTCTTTAGAAGTTGTAATTACTAGAAATTTTGATTATCTACTTGTACCTACAAAGTTAATTTATTTCTCATCTTTATATTTTATGTCTGTGACTTTTTAGTCATTGAAAGTGTTTTCAGAGTTAGAGTATTTTTAATATTAATATTCATTATATAATTATGCTTATTTTTTGCCTTATACAATACATATAATCAAATCCAACATTATGCAATAAATTCCTTTTTACCATATCGTAAAATCGATCTACAATAATAATAATAATGCACGTAATGATGTCAAGATGACTTTCATTGTTAAAATCATAGACAATATTAAAAAAGTGAAGACAACAAGTATAAAAAAAATACCATAATGTATTATGAATTGTAAGAAAAATTCTATGAAAATACACGACTGGATTCTTTGATACAAAAACAAGTGGTGTGATGTTTAGTTGGTTTCCCCGGTTTTTACTTTATCATTATAAGTTAAAATTACATCATAATTATATGACACACACATAAGACACAATTATGAAATACTAATTTTAGTATAGAATAAAATTATTAAGTCTAAGTGATCAAATCACAAATTCTCATTAAAGATATTTATGTAACCCTAGTGATCTGGCTAGACTATCGCAATAGTTAAAATATACATGTAACAAACAATGTATACTGAGTGAGAATTGTCATTTATTAAATGACAATAAGTATATAACACAGATAAAGTTAAGGGGAGATCACCGGGATATTTCCTGAGTACAAAGAACAATAAATTTGGCAACGGTATCTCCCCTGTTGCAAACAAACATTACTTTGGCTTCAAACTGCAAAATTAAAGAAATTTGAATATTAATAGCAAAAACTTATGACCAGTCAGATATATTATCAACTTAGGTCAGGGATAAAATATTACTTCTCTTATATACTGAAAGGAAAAAGAAACGCAGGGTAAACTTTTGAGGTGAATTAAATTGTTTTTCTTAAAAAATGTTTTATTTTTTTATATCTAACTTTTAAAATCATCTTTCAAAAAAATTTAATCAAATTCTCTTTGATTTTGTCTAATAATTCATGAGTTACTGAAGCTCAAATGACGATACCCCCGAAAAGTGAAAATCGAAAACGCTCATTATCTTCAATGTCTCTCCTGTGCATCTGTCAGAGCCTTATTTCTCCTTTGCATGGAATTTGACACACAGAGTGTTTATCTTTCAGTACCGTGGCTATATTTGGCATGAGTAACCACGCAAAAACATAAGTCAAACGTTTCGCGCATGCGCCAGATATGAGAGGGATAAAACAGTAAGTTGACTGGCTCATAAAATCAAATTGCGGAATTGTTTTCTTTCAAATTTCTTATGAACGTAATGATTATAATCGACTACTGTATAAATCGCAGTTTTTGTGGTAGTAAGGTGGCAATTCAAGAGATGGCAGGACGAATAACCCGAACGTAACATGGCTCTGTTTCGCGTTAACGTTATCGTCACGGTTGACTGAAAACCATTCAAGACTCTCTCTGACAAAGGGTAACAAGTTTTATGAAGAAAAATTTTCAAGAAACTGCTTCGTAAACCGTTGTTGCCTTTTTCATTAATTAGGCAATTCAAAAAGAAGACCCCATTGAACTTCCGTAAACTGTGCCAAGATTGCAAGAAATTCATAATGTCTCTTAATATTTAAAAACGATGTGCATACCTCATATGCATCAAATAATGCAACAAGAATTGTTGACAAACTTTTCGTTATCAAATTGCACATGTTTTGGCCTTTTTAGCGTTTTCCCTACGTGACGTCATAAATTTTACGGTTGGGTTATTCTGAATACTGATTTTGATGCACAGTAACTAAATTTCTCTTCTGACCAGTTTTAGTAATTCTCGGTCATGTGGTCAAAATTTTTTCGAACATTATGCTACCCTGCGTTTCTTTTTCCTTTCAGTATACTTAATGGGAATGTCAAAAGTTATATAAATGTTCATGCATTTTAACTGTTTACAAGTAAATTGTTCAAACAAAAATAAACGTTTATTTAGTGAATAAATAAAAGAATTTTTACATATAAAAAATAAAATGGGAAATGATTTTAAATTCTAAATATTTGACGAATATTTTGATGTGTAAAGTTGCTATGGTTTAACTTACTTTCTCATATTTATGGGAATATAAAATTCTTGCTTTGATTTATTGTTTATAGTGCAGTTAATATAGTGTGAATCTGGTGTTTAAGTGTTTTTAATATATTTTATTGAGAAAATCAAAATGATTGGAAATAAGTTTTACACAACTTACTAAGTTTCTCTCCATATATATTAGACTATGTCATGCAAATTAAAGAAAAATGATACAACTGATATAAGAAAACAATTAATTAACATTTCAAATAGAGAATCTACATATTTCGTCAAAAACTTTATGAACATCAACAAAAATAATATTATTTATCTGAAAAGAAAAATTAACATCACCACATAATAATAGATTTATATCAATAGAAATGAAATATATGGTGGTACATGTGTGACTAACAGTATTCGTTACTGTAACAAATAATTCAAAATAGGATCAGAGCAAAAACGAACCTCCAAAACATCAAAGGTGTCATCAGGTGCCATGGAGGAGTGAGCATCCCCTCCCTACCAGTTCAAACATGAACAAACGATTAACAAAGTATTCTACATTAGAATTATTTTTGCATGCAAAAAGAAATTGTACACATTTTCCTTATTTCCAATTCAACATGAGGGGTCTATCTATATTGTTTAATTTATTTTGATCATGGTTTACACATATATGTTGAAATACCTAAACTAGTATGAGTGGTTATGGTGTATCCCTTACCAAAGAGCGTACAAATAATAAAGTGCAGAATGCTTAAAAGTATCAAATAAATTATCAATCTTTTGAATTACAAATTGAATTGAATTTACAGTAAGTTACAGATTTCAAGTGAGCACGTACATGTAGTCTTACATACGAAGGCATCCATTCAATTCAATTGCCATGTTCCTCTTAAATATTCTGAACAAATGAAATTTTTCTTTTAGCATATCGCTTATTTTTTATGAATTATCTTTCTGTGTTATTCATAATTTCAGGTGTGTGGCCGGTGGGCAAGGGATGCTCACTCCTCCATGGCACCTGATCCCACCTCTGATGTTTTGGAGGTCCGTGTTTGCACTGCTCCTATTTTGTATTGCTTTATGGACTTTTGATCTTGAATATTGTTCGTTATCTCCATATGTAATCACTCATATTTCGACTGAAAAAAGACTTAAAGCTACATTTATATATTTAGGCTATGCTATCACGCTTGTTACAGATTTAAAACTGTCCATAAAATTGTCTGTGATTCCATTTTTCTGGCCATGCTTATATATATGACAATGGATTACTGAATCACATTTCAATCCTTTTAAGGGATATCCAAATAGAATTCGCTAAAAAATTGAAATTTCATAATTAAACTATAAGATGAACCTAGTGATTAATTGTCCCGAAAACCTGTACAAATACCATTTACGTCTATTCTATAGTAATTTCAACCAGATTTTCTCAGAAATAATAAAACAACATTATTTTGTATGTTTTGCCAATACAATGCACAACATTAAAGATACGAAAGCAAATGAAATGATTTTTAATGAAACAGAAAATTTTACTGCTAGTAGTCTCCTCTTTCGTTTAAGACACACATTTTGTTCATTACTGGAAAATAAACCAACCTTAAGAAAGGACATGAGCGCAGAAAAAGAATATTCTGACTGATGTTTTTCAAACTCGTAGTTAGGCCATTCTTTGCACACTGTATTGTCGATAGATGAATCCGTTATTTTCCGATCATGCCAAGGAAGTTAGATCGGGTGTGACGATTTGGCAGTGGATGTTCACTCCTTCATAGCACCTCATCCAACATCTGATGTTTTAAATGTGCATGTTTTCTATGTTGTGATTTACTTTGTTTGGAAATAAAAATTTGAGCATGAATAGATAACATTTTGAGCATTACTGCTTTTTGATTTCTTCATATATTTTATTTGGATAGCTCAAAATGCAAAAATGTCTTGTATGAGGGAAAAAAATCGTTTTATTTTATAACTTTTGTTGATCGCATCTCCAATTATGATGTCTGTATAACGTCAATGAAAAGAATTAGACGTAAGTTCTAAAATCTTTTTTATATTAATAATACAAGAAATATAATGTTATATGCTTCTAAGTTTTCCTGCCAAACGATTGAGATTGTTTTTTTTTTTTGTTAAAAGCAGGCAAAATCAAATATCATGTAGAAATGAAATATGTTATTTATTAGAGTAAATGACGGAAAAGATAAAAACACAGTTAACAAAATGGGCGTCAGAAAAAGGGGACTCAAATAAAGATTATCACCCATCTTAGGCAAAATTATTACACAATCTGACCCCAGTACCTTAATGACATTGTAGCATGATGTACATAGGAAAACGGGGGGTCAACCAGACTAGAAAAAGAATTCAAACCCTGTAATCTTTCACAAGGTACAATATACATTATTTAAGGAATGAAGCTTATTTCAACTTATGTTATCCGATATAGCATAACTTGGGGCAGTTTACGCTTCGCGGTTTATAAAAAAGCGTAAACTGCCCCAAGTTTTGTTATATCGGATAACATAAGTTGAAATAAGCTTCATTTCTTATAATTTAATTTCAATGTACAGACAATAGACAATATTTTCATTTTTTCCTTCGGAAAAAGGCTTCAAATATAGCATATTTTAAAAGTTAACGTCAAGCGGATTAATACGTTGTTGACGTAACTCATTGTGACGTAGGCAAGTTATGTTATACAAAATGAATAAAACCGTTTAACCAATCGAATGACGAGTTACAACTAAAATTAAATTATTTCAAGTTGACCCCAAATATCATATGATTCCTTGAAGCATATACAATTTATGTCAGTACATTCAGACCCCCAGTATCAGACAAAAAAGGAAATAAATTATAAAACAGGAAACGAATCTGCTGATTCCATTCACTACATGTCACTCAAGATGTTAGTTTCCTTGTGGCATTTATAGTATTTATGATTTAAACATATGGGAAGAAAAGCTGTATTAATATTATATCCTGACTGCAAGTGCATTCTTGAACCATTACAAGGCAAACCCATTTTTTAAATGACTTTATATATAAATTATGTACAGATCTTGAGGCACAAAAGAGCTCTTCAAAACTGATTATGGGTAAAAAAAAAAAAAGATTTTTTTTATTTTAAAGGCATTATTAAATTACCGAATTTACATTTGCATTAGCTTCCATACTTTTGGTCCTGTGTAATAATATAGAAAAAAAGATTTTGTTTGGTGAAAGCCTTATGCCTGCCGAGATAAATGGCCATCCCTATCATGAAAGCATTACATATTACATTACATGTATGCATAGCACTATCCATTAAATTATTCATTTTGCGGCAATTATTAATAACACCTTTCAGTGGAAAAAGTTTGCCTTTACTCAGACAGTTTCAACGTTTACAGTGTATTGGAGTGCAATGAGAAAGCCACCATCTGTGAGACATATTATGAGACATTTTTCAAACATATAATATCAAATGTTTCTTAAAACTATACCTAAAAAGTCATCAACTTAGTCTTAGAAATTTCAAGTTAATTGTCTCTCTACCAGCGAATTTAAGATGAATATGTTTTCTGTTTAGCTGTACTCTTGTGTGTACTTCTGTATGTCTGTCAATATATCCCACTTTTTGTTTCTTTGACGGCTCTCCGACATCATCAATTTTTAAGATAAATGAAACTTGATTTGAAATTAAGGAACATTGCTAAAGCAATATTCGCAGAAAACTTGTTTTGTTTAAGTTAAATAAGTATTTGAGTCATCGACATTTGTGAGGTCATTTGAGCAAGATCCTAATTTGTTGTTATCGAGGCTTTTCAAAGGATGTAAAATTACGTAGGACTCACTGAATTGTCTTTCCTCGTAGTCCATATTGTTTGCTTCATCACACATTATATTTTTAGGTTCTAGATATGTATTTCCCTCAAGTGTAAAAGTCACTTGTAATTTCGACATTAATTTCTTTTGATGTCACTGGTATGATATCATTATTTTGTTTAACATCGCTTCCTTGAGTAAATGATTCTGAGTCATCTTTCTTAAATTTTTGCATGCATGGTTCGGAATCCATGGAAACTGTTTTATTTCCATGACTATAATACCTAGTAGATTCAATGTCACTCAAATCATTTTCTTCATTTTGTTCTGCTAGTCCATCAATTGAAACAGCCTTTTTGGTTCCCTTTCTCCAAAATTCTCCTCTGCTAGAAGTATTTATTGAGAGAGTAGTCAATAAACATTTATTGTGTAAAACTCGACATTATGTTATAGTATTTTATGTTCCATGACCAGATAAATCTAATTTTTCAATTGCTGTGAAATCACAAATTTTCGTTGGGAATTAATTTTTGCTGTTTTCGTGTTATGAAGAGACCCATGAATTAATGTCCACCACGGAATGTAAAACGTTACATGCATAACTACTAAAATGTACTCCATCCCCGAAATCAAATCCCAATGAACCAAGAGTTTTTCCTCAAAACACGAAAATTTGACCCCATGAAAATATGTGATTTTACAGTCCATTGCAATTAAGTAATCAACATTCAGCAACAAGAAGATATTACAGCGCTTCTTGGAAAAGCAAAATGTATTTATTTTAAAGTAGATGCACATCTTAATGTGTTTTAAGAAGGGAGTAACTACGTACTAAGAGTAGGCGGATAATCAAATTACAATAAAATTGTAACATCCTTCGTATTTTTTTTTTTTTTTGCCTTTAATAAGCAGCCATATCCTACTAAAAATATATACTCTAAAATTTAACAATGGTAATTTAGGTCATTTCTTTTGAAGCTAACTCTTACTCTCGACGACTTTATTTCGCGATTTACTGGGCGTAAACTAGTTCGCGACGATTAATTTTCTCGATCAAGCCTTTTTTGATCTGTTGTTAATACAAGAAATGACTTTCAGGTCCGTTTAGCGGCGAGAAATATTCGCGATGACGATTCTCTCGCGAACCTCGCGAAAATTTTTTCGAATAAAAGTTGGTTTACAGTATGTATTTACCCATGTTTATATCTCTAGTTATATTTTATACCGTTTTTAAAATGTTCATAGGACACTAAAACTAAACGAGAGATATAGTTCATTGCGGTCATTACTCACCTTCTTCTATAAACATATGCACCAACAATCACTAGTACTATAAGAATTGCAAAACTACCAGCAATGGCTAGTCCCGTCTTCCACCCGGACGAATCTTCAATATATATTTCTGTTTGCGAAATAATTCCCTTTGTTACTAGTACACAAAAACACATTATGTATACACAAAAATGTTAACATTATGTTTATATATGAACAATGTCTTTATCAGGCTATGGGAGAGGTTAAAATAATGATTAGCTTTCTGTGTTGATCTTTTCTATGTTACTTTATTTTTTTCTTGATGAGACGAAGGATTCACTGAATTCATTTGACGTTGTATTTTGAAAACAATCCAAATGCATTTAAGTAGGAAAAATATTTTCAGATGATCTCCATTTACAAACAATTAATATGCAAATTCAGATCCCTTGATAATTGTTGTTACCTTTCATAGAAATATTGCATCCATAAGTCGGGGAGCAAATTCCTGAGCAATCACACTTGTTCAGACAAAAACGTCCATAATTTGTAGTAGGACAGATGAGGCAATTTTCTCCATATGTCCCCGGCCAACACTCTGATTTAAATGAAAAAATGTACTTTAGCTTTAATCAAGAACTTTGTGAAATGTATATGTTACAATCTGGTGGAATTTGTAACCTGAACTTTCTTTTGAATGAAATATATGGACAAATTAATCAAAATAAGTCTATCAGTACAAACCTTTACATTCCCTTCCGACTTTTCGATAATTTGGACAGCAACCTTTGGAACTAAAATAGATAAGTCAATCTTTAAAAAATCGTGCAATTATCAATTAAGACGGGATACTTCTCCTACATGTAGGCACTTAATCCTATTTCTAGAATTATCAGGCTCAGTGTTTGTGAACAAAAGAGTTTTTCGTAAATTTTTTGAGATCACTAGTTCCCTGACGTCACGGCGTCAGGCTGTATAAGGATTGGTATTTCCAAGATCTGAAACTGTGCGATCATATCTGGAGAGCTAGATTTTGTGCAAGCTGATTTACATTGGAATTCTTTACTTGCATTTTATAGGAAACAGCTTTCAGAATGATATTACTGATGCAAAATACTGCAGTGTCTACTTCCTTTACTATTTTTGTATGGAACAGATTATTCCATGTGATTCGCCGTTTCAACATGTCCGTGTATCCTTTTTTCTGTATTTCTATACTACTGGATCAGTCAATATATATTATACGAAAGGGGTGATTCACTCTCTTTGCGCCAAATGTCACTAGTAAGCTATCTTCGCGCCTTTTCCTTGGATTGTTCTATTGTATGAATGGGTGTGCTAACGTCCATGGAATTAAATAAAGTCTGTCCCTAAAACTTTCTTCTAATGCTTCAGAAATTCTGTCTACAAGTTTTATATTATTCTTCAAAAAACATATCGTATACATCAATATATGGACATGCAACACTAAAGGAATGATTTTTCTAATTTGTCTCCCGATCCAGCAGTTGGTTTATTCCATAAACGGACTAGTCCAATAATAATAAACAATGCAGTTCAAGTCATCATCTCCACATGCATGATCAATTACACACCTCCTAACCTCATTAGCATAAATCGGAAGAATTCGGAGATATGAACAAAATCCGTAAATGTCCGAACAGCTTTCCTCGCGAGAATTCAGCGAGACCAACATGCTACAGGTGAAAATCGAGAGAGAAATTCAACATGAAAAAGAGGTAAAACTTTATGTTATCTCGATTTATAAGATTTGTAAATTGCAAAAAGTTGACAAACAAACGTTTCTTTTCCTGAAAAGTGAAAGTAGATTTGCAATTTCTTATTATGTCAAGTGCTTTTGCACTTTAAAGTGTCAAAACAGCACCTCTCAATTTTGTAAACATGTTTCCACGTGGAAGGGAGTAGTTTATGTCGGTCAAGATTAACCCACATACATTAATTTAGTAAACAAAAACACTCATAAGTAGAATTTCATTTATTTTTTCGATTACCTGTAGCATAAAATGGCTAATTATTTTAGGACATGTTTGTCAAATGCTGTTAATAGCATGTTTTAAATTAAAGAGAAAATGCAGGTGTGCTATAGTTCGTTCCTACTTGTAAGGTAGTCTACTATGCATGCATATGCAGAGTTACGCGTATAAAAGTTATTATTATTATTTATCAATACCCACTAGTGATCTGTGAGAACCATATGTGTTTTTTTCAAATACCAAGAGACTAAATTTATTTCTATCCGTACTCGTGTGTATACACAAGAAGTTCTTCCGAATTTCCTCTACACATATACACGTGTACCTGGATATAGGATTAAAGGTTTGTGTACATTTGTTTGCAGTTTTAATATAGTGTCAGCTGTTTATATCAATCATGCAGTTTTCACTATAGCCTACTGATCAAAATATGGTTGTTACTTTTCTAATTTAGTAATTTAATATCATAGAATTTATGATCAGATGATGTCAATGCAGATATGTGTTTATATCCGGTATGAAACTTCACATATGCAGTAGCGCAGTGATTAGAGCGTCTACTCTAGAGTCAGGAAGTAAGGAGTCAATCCTTACGTCGCAAGTTCGAATCCCACTGTGGGACGTGGAGACCGGTCCTTCGGATGAGACCATATAAACCGAGGCCCCATGTCGCTGTAGGTCCTGGCACAAGAAAGATCCCTCCCTGCTCAAAGGCCCTCAGTGCCGAGCATAGGATAACATCCCAAGACAAAATGAACTGCTGTTTTCAGCTGTTAGATAGCAGTGTTTTACCAGTTTTTCAAATTTACAGCTGTTATTTAGCAGTTTTCAGCTGTTCATTTCATAGCTGTTTTCAAAACTGTTTCAAGAGCAGTAAGCTTAGCTGTTTTTAAGCTGTTCTTCAGCAGTTCATCTCATAATAGGTAATAAAAAAACTGCTTTGGAGTTAACAGCAGTTCTCTGTTTCTGTTAGCTGTTATGTATAATTTGATCGGGATTGAGAAACTGTTGAAATGTCGGGTTTGGTGTTCAATTAATTTAAACAACAGACCGCCAAAATTCAACAACCTTGGCTGCCATATTGTATAATTTGGAGAGAAGGCAAGAGAATGTTTTGAAGAGGGGGATTGCCGTCACCAATAAGACTGAGATTGGATTGCTACACCTAACAAAAGATGCAGATATTTTATATACAGTAGGTATATGTTTTTAATACATGTGTGTCTGTTGATAAATAAAAAATAAGTGCTCTAAATCTGCTACGTTTTGGCCACATTTCAGTCAGCTCAGAGAACTCTTGAAGGCTTGATATACCAAAGTTTTTTTGTTGTTGTTGTTGTTTTTTTTTTTTTTGCACTGATTTACCATAGCCTATACGATGTTTTTGTAGAAGGAGAAGATAGAGGTGGATCTAGTGATTTTCTTGGACCTGATTGGGACTTAAAAACGGGGCCTATATATATATATATATATATGAAGTATATATTTCTTTTTTTATTTTAGGAAAAGCTTTAGATATTAAAGAAAAATTTTAATTAAATCACTAATCAAATAATCATGAATGCCTTTAATCATGTCAGGGGCATAACTTAAATAAGTTATTTTCAAAAATAACTCAAATGAGTTATTTTTTTGTCTCAATGAGTTACTTCTCTTTGCTATGACCTACTTTCTCCTAACCTTAATAACTCAAACACGTTATTTTTCCAAAAAAGCTTCAATAAAATAATAACTTGTTTAAGTAATGACACAAAATAACTTAAACAAGTTATTATTTTAACTTCACACCCCGTGCACCAAAGGATTTTGCTCGTGCACCAAGACAAAAAGAAATGTTTGACTAAATTTAAACCTTGCTCAATGCAGGAAAAGTGTCCAAAGTCTTGGGAAAAGTAGGTAATTTTTTTTATTTAATGATAAAAATTGGACATATACACCATGTGTATAAAACCACAAAATAAAGTGTAAATGCTGTTTAGCTCCACCTCCTCAACAATTCTCCATTGGAGTCGGTGAACTCCATCTAGTATTACATAATGGAATCCCAAAATGCAATGCATATTGACAGGAAACACAAAATTTCCAAGAAATCAATGTCCAAGTAGGATATAAAAATAACTTATTTAAGTTATTTTTAAAAATAAAATCGTGTGTTTAAAATAACTTATTTAAGTTATTTTTTTAATAACTTGTTTGAGTTATGCCCCTGACTGATCATGATGATCATGTTAATTATTGTAAACATATTGGCACAAAATTGAAGAAAATAAACAGCTAAACTTGTATATATAAAGTTAGATTATAAAAGGTTAGCAATTAATTTGAATTTTATTTATTCAACTGTGAAACTTAGTGTGTGTTTTTTTTAACTGATAGGATTTGCAAATTGACCAAGAGCAGCTGGCAAACATTAAACATGCAGTGACCTTACAAGTAATGAAGAAGTGGAGAAAATTTTTCATTGGACAGATGGATGTGAAGAAAGCCCTGGGATATTAATTGAATTGTGAGAAATGAATCAGGAACGCAGGTAGAGAGTGGCAAAGACCAATACCATAAGATGTTCCTATTAAAGATTTAAAATTGTAGCTTTTATTAATACAAATATTGTAAAGTATGTGTAATGTACTAATCAAGATTGATATAAAAAGTCTTAATATTCTTAGTAAATATTCTATATTACTGTGTTCCAATACCTGATAGTGTTGTACTTTTTACTACCACTTGAATAGATTTCTGTTTTATTTATTATCTAAAAATGCCACATTCTTATATTTTTTTATGATAAATTATTAAATTTGTGGCTGAAGAGTTTAAACTTTCTCCATATGCTGTTCTGTATGTTTGTCAACAGATAGGAATTAGGATCCAATGCATTGGTTATGAACATAATGTGTACATTTTCTTTCATTTAAAAGTGTTGCTCTTAATAATATAATAAATTGTATATAATTATACACATTGTTGATGGTGTTGTAAATAATCATGTATGTATGCATTATGTAGCAGTTCCTAGCAGTTTTACAGCAGTTCTTAGCAGTTTTAAGTCACTGGGATGTCCATATAAGGAAATACTTGTTAGCAGTTCTCCTGAATATTAAATAGCTTACAGCAGTTTTTGAAGCAGTTCTCATTAATATTCATACTGAAAAGTCTGTTTTCACAGAGCTCATTAAAATATTTCGGCCTATACGACAGCTAAAGAACTGGGAATGCTAAATAACTGCTGTTAACTGCTATTGGAATGTGTGTATGCAAATTACGAAATTGCATAAAGTGAGTGAACTGGAATGCTAAGGAACAGCTAAAGAACAGCTGTTAATGTGAACTGGGAAGGTTAATTAACAGCTAAATTACAGCTGTTCATTTTGACTTGGGATTTGTAGCTGACCTCCACCGGCAAGTGGTGGCGTCTCCATATGAGTGAAAAATTCTTGAGAGGGACATTATAACAACATATACAATCAATCAATCACATAAAATTATGCAGTTTATGAAACTTTTTTGAATATTTCTACATGTGTACCACTATTTTCCCATTTAAAGTATTGCCCATCCAAAAGTAGCTACTGAAATATAGTATGAATATTATAAAACTAAAGGTACTGTGAGCAATGAGCTCTGACACTAAATGATACCCATCGCTTCTTACATGAATATAATGACTGTGTCCATGTTTTGCTCTGGGAAACCCCAAATATGTGGTGGATCAAAAATTAAAATAGGAGATGCACAATTGCAATGTGTAATATAGATTCTGTGAAAGTCATCAAATATCACTCAGTGGTATGAGAGGAATTAGCGGATAAAAGATGGGTACATCAAAGCATAACAGACGGACAGACATACCGATTACTTAATATATCCTCCCGCTTTTCAAGCGGGGGGTATAATAAATTACATGCATTCATGCATCAATCTGTGTAATGAAAAGATATTGTTTAAGATAATTTACATTGATGTTTTGCATTTTTGTTTGTAAGAATACAGGTATTTTATTTACATATTGTTTAATTATTTCAATGTGTTAAATGAAAAGTAATTTTCTTTTCTGTTTGTCTATTGCAGGTTAGAGTACATTTTGAACAGCCATTTCCTGGTATGACAAAAATAACACAGTTGACCCTATAAGGTAATAAACAAACATTATTGAATTTAGAAAATGTATTATAATGAAGCACAAATGTGAAATCATTGTAGACCCAGGCTAGAAATAATTTTCTTTTACTGCTCACTCAGGCATTTTACTGGTCAGCTCATCATAATATTACTATTCCACTGGCTACTAGATTTTAATAAAAAGAGACTGACCCAAAACCGTAATAATAATAATCATGATAAATGTAATATTTTTATTTTGTTTATTTAATGTGATACACAGTTGGACAAATAATTAATCTAAACAAAACAGGATTCCGAAATGACAGAACTTTGAAACAAGCCTGTCGAGTTACTAGCTCGACTATAATAATTGTATTTTGTTATACATAGACCTGACCCAAAAGACAGATGCCCCCTATCATGTACTAGCCTAGATAAAAAAAAATCACTGATCCCAGTCATGTGGGCCTTCAATTATTTTTTAGCCTTGCATTGTAAAGTCAGCTATTGAGACATTTCGTCCTTTTTTGTTGTTTTTTAATGATATGCACCAGCCCACACAAATTATACACACAAGAAAAATATTTTTTCCACTTTTAAAGTATGGGCTTTGCTGATCTTTACATGTATACAATTTTCTTTTGATGAATGACTTGTTGATTGAATTTAAAAATGGTCTTCAATGTATGCGTATGATACTGTATTAGATACACAAAAATTATAATTTCATTAAAATAAAACAAAAAAGCAAATATAAAAAAAAAAAATCAAATCAATTATAATGTGCAATGAATGTTTCTTGCAGGATATACTCTGAAGACAGTGATGTGCAAGTTCAAGGTTTGACTGTTGTGAGTATTGTATATGTAATTGTAAGGATAAATTTATAACATCTATAACAGGCAACATTATTATTTAATTATTATCATCCTGATCATGCTGATTGGAATAAACAAAGAAAAAATATTAAGCATGCCCAATTACTCTAATATCTACATGTACATGTTTATCAATGTATAAAAGAATCCTGTGTAAAGTAATATATAGTGAGAGAGAGAGAGAGAGAGATGTTGATTAAAGGGTCAATATTAATAATTGAAAATCATGCATCAGTATTTTTGTTTTTGTTTAATTCTCAAAAGATTTAATCACATTCTGTTCTATTTTCAGCAGAATTACTTTAATGATAAAGAATGGGTGAAAAAATTCTCACATCATGCTGCATAACAGTACATGTAAGTTCAAAGGCAGAAGAAAATCCAATCCATTAAAAGAGAATTTATAAATACAGTTGGTTGTCTGTTTCAGCAAACAATTTTAATGAACTGAAAATTATGCTGATACATACATCAGCATATTATGCAGACTGTAAATGATTGCATTACATATTTTTCTGATTTGCATGTAGTGCATTGATATTTGTCTGTATTTTTCATTCAGTTTTTTTTCCACATAATTGCAAATGCTTGTATGTTATTTAGATTAATTAAATTTAGAGGATTATATTAGCTTATTAATCATATTTGTAGTTCAGCTGTAACAAAACAAATTATCTGATGAAAGCTTCAACCACAAGAATCTAAGGAAAGGATGTCAAGTCCAAAGAGAAGGTAGGTATGTTGATTACTCGTGATATGTTATTGATGTAAATAGAGTACAGCAATAAAGTAGAGAGAACGATAGTGATTCGTAGACAAAAAATTAAATCTTAAATCTTCATTCTTTTCAAGAATAGGCAGGTCATGATTAGTCACTATGAGATAGTTAAGAGCAGATTTAGATTTGTTCAGATCATATAGCTATAAGGTAGGGGGGTCCACAGTTCCACAGTGGGGGATCAAAGTTTTATTCTGGAATATTTAAGGCTGAATCCTTTTATTATGAAATCTATTCAAGATTATCAGGGCCACGATACATCATATTTTTTGAACGAATACATCCTAGTACAGAATCCCAGAATCAAGGGTAATGGATGTGCCATAATTAGAAACAGAATGTTTATCTTGAAAGTCCTATGTAAATCTTGGAAAAATCATTTGGTTTATTTCTTGGCTTTTAAGTAAAGAAGAGATTAAAATGAATACAATGCCATCTGAATAAGTACAGTTAAACAACAGTATCTTAAAATCAAACAACTTTGACTACCTAGGGTATGTTGACGTTCACGACAGTATTACAAATTGGATGAATGATTTGCAAACACATGGAATTGCATATATATGATTTACTTTTGTTAATTTAATTTGCTCATTTTGCGCATATCTCTTTCTCATGCAGATTATTAATGAACAATGATAGATTGAATTAGCAACTGTAAATGGCATACCGGTACATGTAAATGAATTTTATATACCCTGTTTAGAGTTGAACTTTGGTATATATCTTTGACACTGAGTGATATCTTGAACACACTGAGATATCAAAGTCATTTTAAAGTCCCTTGAACGACATTTTATTTTCTGTATATCTTACCCTGAATCTCTTGGATATCTCAGTATTTTCAGCAGTCCCATAAGCATTTCAAGATATCAAGTGTGACTTTATTTTATTGATTCAATTAATTTATGATGAATTATAAAAATATCAATCATATTCTTTTATGTTAATGCATTAACATTTTATATTTTTCAGGCCATATAACAATGATTGCTAAATTCATGAAGACTAGCTGGGGTGATGCAGTACTTTTCTACTCTTATGAACCATATCTAAACATCATTTGAGGATCCCTTTCTCAGAAAAAAAGAATTTGCATATTCAAAGACTCTATAGTTTATCTGTATGTTGTTTAACATTCTTCTTGAGAATTTTTCACTCATATGGGGATGCCAACATTTGCCAATGGAGAGCTGCAAATTTTGTCCTTTACTTGGCACACATGGCTAATTGAGCAATGAGGGATCTTTTTGGTGCTAGCACCTACTGCAAAACAGGACGTTTGTATATACAGTCTCATTTCTATGTCCAACTGTGGGATTTCGAACCAGCAATTTAAGGATCAACTCCTTACCCATGACTCTCGAGCAGACGCTCTTGCCATTGTGCCATGCAGGTGACTTCATAGGTTAGAAAATAATAAGATAAGATTTATAACTTAAAACTGATGTTCTTAATTCAATCACAGTATAGAAAATGTTTGTAAAAAAGGAGGTAATAGCTACATGTAGCTCTCACTGGTATTGCATGCTTGAACTATATGAATTACATATTGTAATTACACATGTATTTTAAGCCAGATCAGTAAAGAAAGAAACACTTGAATATATTTACTCTGAATTTTATTATAAGGTTGATTATCTTTAAAAAATGGAACTTTAATTTTTTTTGAGTAGGAAAAAAAAGTATTTAGAATGTACATGTGCACTTAATTTTGTTTATTAAAAATAGTCAAAATTTGGAGATTTTGTGAAGGGTATCTAAATATAGATTTATAAATTTTTACTTCATTTTTAAACAGCATAATCTTTATTATAACATATGCCTGTAATATACAACTTATATGTTTTTAAACATTCCATTGTCTGTCTACATGTAGTGCTTAGTGAATTTCTTGTAAATACAAACATGATTGCATGCTGTTAGTTTACTTTGTCTTTTTTACAATATGAGTCATGATATATAATGGTGTGCATATCAGTTTAAATTATTTTTGTTGAATTCAGTTAACAGAAAAAAATTAATAACTGAATATAAATATGCAGATAGATACCTCCCAGAAATATTTGCATGTACTAGCAGCTGCAGATATGTAGCTTATGTGAAATCAGGTATACTTGAAAATCAATTTACCTGTATTTATTAAACAGAAATTTAGTGAACACATTCATATACCTATGCAGTATTTCATGCTGAAAATACACTGTGTGTTAATGTTTTACTTATTCAACATAAGAATTGACCAGAAATGAACTTGATGAAATAAAACATATCTCACAATATTTTTTTTCTCTTTTTTTTGGTCCCAATTTTATCACATTTTAAATGTATATCATATAAATTGATAAAAGAAACTGACTATACAATTTAAAAAAATCTTGAGTTGTCTTTCCTTGTGTAAAGAAAATATCTGATGCAATGAATGCTCCTTTAGGTTCATGACCCTGAATATTAATAAGGTTGGGAGGTGTGTATCATATGTCCCTGTTCAGATGCACACAACAAATGAGAAAGCACTGAGAAATCTGGGGGTTTTTTTCCTCAAAGGCCTAAATATTGAATGTACTTATCTCATTGTCAATACATGTATATAATAGTGTCACTACCCCACCCACGCCTTTTTAAGAAAAAATGATGAACACACATTCATACTGTTTACTTCAGAGGAGAAAATACACTCCAATAAAATGTGTATTTAATTATATCCATCTTTTAATTTTTTTTACAATGCATGATTTGATAACAGATTTTCTATTAGGTGTAACAATGTAGTTAGAAATCAATTTAGATCCAAGGGCAGATCACTTCACTTGCAGACCCCCCCCCCCCAAGTATAATAACTCTTAAGTATGCAGTTAAGAGATGATTCTTCTACAAGGTGAATAAAATCTAGATTTCAATTACACAAGTTTCTCAAAATATAACGTTAGAATATGTTTTAAACCTACACAAGTATTGCTCAAAAGGTTTATCACTCTTGCAGATAAATTGATTGATTTAGTCAGGCAGGCTTTTTAAAAAAAAACTGTTACTTGGACTGTTCATTATCTTCATCTTTCTCTTCATAGTTTACTGGTAAGTCATGTTAATCCGGAGAAAAATATTTAATACATGCCATTGGGAATTATCACTTCAAACAAATGTAATAGAGAATGAAATCTCTACACAGTGAAAAAAAATCGTGTGTTACAAAGATGAACAAAAGCACTTGTGAGTCCTTCAACGGAAAATATATCGTATCTACAATAAGAAAGAAAGAAGCGATGGTTTTGATTGATTGATTGTATGTTGTTTAATGATGTCCTTATCAAGAATTTTGACTCATATGGAGATGCCACCACTTGCAGGTGGAGAGCTACAAATTTTGACCTATACTCGGCACTCATGGCCATTGAGCAGTGAGGGATCTTTTTAATGCCAGTACCTATAGCGACATGGGGACCTCGGATTACATGTAAACATGTACGATCTTATCAGAAGGACTGGTCTTTACGTCCCTTAATGGGATTCGAACCCGCGACGTAAGATAAACTCCTTTCTTCGCCACTCTATTGCAGACGCTTAAACCACTGCGCCACGCCTGCGACGCGATGGCTTTGTTGGACATTGTATTCAAGGGAAAGGCATTCAGCAGATCGTTATTCACCTTAGTTATGTTGAGAAGAGCAAAGATCTGACAAATGATAAAAACAGTTTTGAGATCTTGTTACAGAGGCGCTATTTAATAGATCGAACAAAAATTGAAAATAAATTCATGCCAATATTTTATTACAATTGTGCTTACAGCAAAGTAAATAAAATTATAGAAACAGTGAATCAGTCTCTCTACCATTTAAATTATAACAAATTCTAAGAGAAATAACTCAAAAAAGACGGCGTTGGTGTACTAGTACTCTGTATCTTGTTGTTATATTTGTATTTTCAGCAAGAATTTCTGGATGCCAAACAATATAAAGAAACAATATTGTATATTATAATACATAAACATTATGAAATAAATAGTTTTTATAGAAATCTTATGATGAAAAATAATGCGAATCCGTTCTTTCAATATTTTACATAGGGGATGCATTGAGAATTGTAAAAACATTGATTTGAAAAAGTTTTTTATGGAAGGGTGGATTGGTGGGTAAAGTGCACCAGAATATAACATACACAGGATATGTTTAGTACCATTTCACCTACTCAAGACCTATTGAAAAATGCTACACGAAAACACTAATCCTTGCCAATGACTATAAATGATCAGTTTCTTAGATATGGTTTTGCAGAAATTTTAGTTTCTAAAAGTCATAATAATGCGGAAAAGGTTTTAAATTGATACCATTTTACCATTTTTAAAAGGTTTTTATTGACCTACCTTTGTTCCCACAAACATACTTCTGAAAAAAAGACACAAATAATTAAATGGACCCATAAAACAATTTAAACTCTGTCTTGGCCAGCTGAATAATAAAGAAACACAAACTTGATTTCAAATCGATGTACTCTGGATCAGGAACACATCCAGTAATTTTATCACATATTTCTACATTAGAACAGTTGCATTTTTTGCAAGGAATTTGCCCTCTGTGAATTTCCGGACAGTCTTTGCAGCAGGTACTACCAGATGGACATTCTGTAAAGAAAAATAAATCGGTGTGATTCTTTAATTTCGAATTTTGTAAATCAAAATGCATGTTTTAATCATATACCGTAAATACACATATTTTTGTGAAGTCAAATATTCCAGGTTTGGGGAAAATATTGGTTAATTGGGATTTGATTTCGTGGATAAAATTTAGTAGTAATGCATATGAAATTTTACATTTTGTGGTGGTCATAAAATCATGGTTCTCCCCATACATGTACCTCGAAAACAACGAAAATTAACCCCCACTAAGAAATAAGTGATTTCACCGTATCAATTTTTTTTACCTTTACACTTTTCTTTTCTCTCAGCAATATTTGCGCAACATCTTTTTGAAGACCTTTGGAAAAAATAAATTATTACATGTATTTCATAAAAAATCTCATACATTCAAATTTTACATACATGTATCATGCAGTTGGTTTCATGTATGAATCATCCATACAATAAAATGAAAAGGCATAAAAAAAAACCCGCAAGTGTCATACTTACATCTTTGATAAATCCTAGTTTTTCTGTGAAGACGATTAAATACTTCGTGAAGTAGAACACATTAACAAATTTGTTGTTAATGTTCAGTAATAAAACAACTATTCAGTTTTATGTCTAGTATATTTTGTAGGTTGATACACTAACATAATTTTGCAGTTTAAACTGGAAACAACATCTTCCTGTCAAGGAAATAAACTTTTTATCAGGAATTTAGACATTTATCACTCTTCAGTATTTATAAATGAACAATTATTGTACCACTTTTTACTGTTACTGGAAACATGACTAAATATAGTAATTAACTGGTTTATAACACGGAACTATGATCGAAACACATAAATGATGATCTCTATCGATAAAAGTGATGTATTTCTCTGAGAAAATTAGAAATACGGGAAAGTCGTCAAACATTTCCTTGTTTTAAAGGTTTAATGTCTTATGTGAGAATAAAAATAGTGTTTGCATTTATTTAAAAAAAAACATAAAATATTTCTTCATAGAAAAAAAGAAAAAAAAAGTTTTTAAAATATAAGTTTTCTTGAGAAAAATCTTCAGCGGTCACGCCAAAGTTAAAAAAGAAGAAAATTCGTCACAGTTAAATGTTAGCGCCATAGTAAATTAAATTTTAATTCATATATCTCAAAGAGATTTTCAAAATAGTGTACAGGTTTTGTATTCTCGTGCTAAACCGTAAACAAATACCGATTGGCCTGGCCCCTTGGTTGGCTTGTACAATCAGTTATTTTTTAGACCTTATTTTGTGGACAATTTATATTAAAAATAAAAGATAACATTAATTTTTTACACTTCCCCATAATATTTAATTCTATACATATATATTTAAGGTAAGTCACTCCTGAAATGTGTTAAATCAAGGATTTTTTGAGAATTATATTTTGGATAAGTACTCATAAAGTGTAACTCAAAATCGCAAAGAAAATAGGGGGTCAGTGTGCATCCTACTGATCTACGGTACATTTAAGTTGACCTTTTTGCACTTAAATTTCATCTCTTTGGTTAATTACTTTAACCCTTATTATATTTGATCAGATGTAAGCATGGCAATAAATATAATCTTATTTTACATAATATAGTTTGAATAATATTTATCATTAAACAAATCTTGCAAATTAATGCGCGTAACTGATTGTGTGACCTTTTTGCACTAAAAAATAACATATTTGGAGTATTAAAAAACTTAATAGGCAATACAAAAATTTCTTATATCAAACTTTTTACGACTTAAGTGCTGATCAGTCACAAGTATCGAGTAGTTTAAAATAATGAAAGGAAAAGGTGGGGTCAGTGATGTTTATTTTAAAATATTTGTCAAAATATGTGATCTTCAGGCAAAAAATGATGTACAGTCAAACCTGTATTAAGAGACCTTCCAACGGAGAAAGGAAAAAAGGTCACATATGACAGGTGGTCTCTTAATACAGGTTGCTTATTTTCCGCAGTGTTCAACAAATACAATGCTGAATACAGCATATGTGTGTATGTTGAATGTATTTTATAACACCTTATGTTTATTTAGACTTTTTAATAAGTACTGGTGAACTCTAAAATGCTTTTACAATTGTGACCTATTAAGAAATAAAAATTTCTTGATCTGCACATGAGTCATTTGAATATTGGGAAATATTGTGAACATCTGAAAAAATTAATATTTTTTCATACAGTATAAAAAAAACTGCACCCCCACCCTTAATAATATTTTTTTTTAACATTTTAGCCTACATGTATATATAACCTCGTATGTTTTGCATAAAACTAAGAATAAAAACTTATCATGATTTTTGTTATGCACTTGGTATCAAATTAAATTATATTTATGACTGAAATATTTATTTAACCTTATTAATTTTTGTTCATTACTCAACTACCGTGTCTAATTGCCTGTTTGTGATTTAAATCACTTCAATTATCACATGGTGTGGGTGCTAGCTAGCGTGTGTTTATATACCCACTGGTGTCACAATGCACTTAAATAAACATCTACGATTTATTTACGTCTTAATTAAAGTTAAACAGGCAGATTTTCTAGCTGAATATCCATTTGGCCCTTATACATCTAGCATGAAATGATATCGGGATCGACCTCGAACGTTTATTTTCAAAATGGCGCTCAATCACTGGACAGAAAAACGTGATGTTTATCTTTTAGATTTTAATGTTTATTCAATAAATATTGAAGCGTAAGTAACAATATTCATTTATAAATGTTGTTTTATTCGTAAAACTCACATTATATAATTATTAAATGAAATAAAAGCATGTCTGTAGTTGTTTTGATCGCAAAACAAAGCATGTTCGACCGAAATCGAAAGTAGGAATCGGAAATTATATAGTCGTTAAATTCAGGTAAAATTGCTTGAAATGACTAAAAATGGTCAGAAAAATCACGGTCGTTGGTCGCGTTAGACAGGTGGTCGTTTAATACAGGTAGAATATATAGGGAAAAGCATTGGGGGGAATTTTTACGGTCACATGTGACAGTGAGTCGCTTAATACAGTGGGTCGCTATGGCAGTTTTGACTGTATATTTGATCTTGACTTCTTTAATATATTTTCATTTTTTGGAAAAGTTTGTTGAGGGAAGGTGTAAAACTTAGTCTAAAAATATAAATTAAGACCTATATTAAATATTTTTAGCAATTTCAAAACGTAAAATATTCTCCGAGTAAAAAGTATGTGAGGCTAAATTTCCATTACATTAAATTTTATAAATGTGCAGATTTGCAGAATTTTCTGCTAAATATCCTTCCACCAAAAGAAATTGTACCTCATAAATCTTGCTTCTTTGTAGATTTTTGAGCAGTTTTTCATTGAATGTTAAAAAAAATACATTGTTGAATTTAAATATGTTATAAAAATTGAATTTTGATAAGTAGTTTTGAAGTAAAAGCTTCTGCGTGAACTTTTCTAAAAAGCTGACGAGTGACTTACCTTAATCAAGAAATTACTTAAGGTCAAGATCTAGTAAATGAAAGGTGCCTACAGATTTATCAAACTTGAGAAATAAATTCCTTTGTTGATGCTTTACAACTTTAGCTTGGTCACATAAGGTGTTTCGGGGCATAATTTGTAGGTAAACAAGATGCAAAACTGTATCTTAAACTGTCATTTTCAATGAAAAATTAAGAAAACCAATCATGAATATGGGAGGTTTTTTCGTATTCGGCAAAGGAAATGTATCCAGATTGCCTACAGTCTCTCAGAAAACGGTAATTAGTATGTTCATGGCCTCTTCTTTAAATCAATATCAAATTTAATATAGGTATCCGGTTTACTTTTCATATGATTTCAAATTGAATGACATGAAAATACCCTATTTTCTACATAATTCTGCTAAAGACGTAAAGTACGGGAAAAAGAAAGTTGAAATTGATTATGACGTCATAATGGATCTAGCACCAAAAAATTAGTCTCAAGTTATTTACTAGATCTTGACCTTAACTCTTCCAAAGATGTACGACGTCGTTCACACCGCGAGTCAAACATTGTATGTGTATCAGAATAAGGAGCGTTTATTGTAATTGATTGATCACTTTATTGAAGTGATAAAATGTTTAATTATTAGCATCCCAATTTTTGTATTTATATGAAGTAGAATTTGTGCAAAATCCTATGCGTGAAAAAAAATACTTGTTGTGGCCTTCAACTCGACATGTAGCTGCAGAACTGTAGCTCTCCGAAAAAATATATTGACAGAATGGAGAACTACAGTGCCACCCATTGTAAAAAATGTATATTTAATGCGCCTATTTCTGGATTAATTCTTCCAAATTCCCACCTCAATGCTAAAAAAGATAAATTTAAAAAAATCCCTTACTCTTCTGTCATGTACTCTCGTAGTTGACATCTGCACAAAGCTTGTTGGACCAACTTGTCCTGCAAACAAAATTGGCAGTATAAATAGACGAAATTTTCGATGGTTTAAATTTCAGGGCCAGGGGGCTATTAAAAGGAATTATAAGGGATGTTTTGTTGCGGAATAAGTGTAATAATATGTTAGGAACACACGGTTAGTAGTATTTTGAGATGACAGTTTGAAAACAATGAGAAATAAATCGAGAAACAGCGCACTTTTTGTGCGCAATAGATATACAGTTTTTTCAATGGGTGGCACTGTAGCTCTCCGATCTATCAATATATTTTTTCGGAGAGCTACATTTCTGCTACTCGGCATGTAGATATATCGACGTCAATTAACTGATACATCTGTTTCATACTTGGATATTTTACTTGAAAAAAAAAACATTAATGGTAATCAAACAACCAAGCTCTGTGATAATTGTGATGACTTTAACTTTAACTGGTTTCTGACTAGATGAAATATTCAAAGCATATATTTGCTTATAACTATGTCTTATGTATATGCTGAAGTAAGAGGCTAAAATGATCATAATTTTCTTTCCTGATAACAATTGCACAACTTTAAAAGAAATGGTAAACTGTGTTTGAAATCTAACAGGGGCAGTATTTTTGGCGGAATTGTGGTATTTGAAAATATATGAATCTTCTTTCTTCTTCTCAAAATTCCCACATACAATGAATTCATATTACTTACAATTTTTAATTTTTTTTACAGAATCAAAGACTTCAAGAAATTTTTTAATGTAAGTTAAGTTAATAATAAGAGACTAATACATGTATATGTTTTCTAATATATCAAATAAATATGATTTACCAAATAGACTACAATTATGTTAGCTTTTAAAAGCTTCCAATCTAATTACGGATTTCAGCCAAAAGTCTGTAAAAAGTGTTGTTTTTTCTCTTAGTAAACGATCAAAACGTTTTTGTTTTGTTTTATTTTATGTCTTTATATGACTACTTTAATTCATTATATGACATAATATATTATTATATATTATGTGAAAATAATAAAAAATACATATATAGATCTAGGAAGCATATACAAATAACTAATATATCCTTTAAAAAACAGAAAATTCGCAGTTTAGTTAAATTATTTATGTAAATTTGGTAATATCATGTGATAGACGCTATATGGTAATATCTTATTATGTTTAAAAAAAAAGAAGGCATCGCATGATTGGCAACAGTAAATTTTCCTCAATGTCCAGGGAAAAGATAATGACCTTTACTTGACCTTGCCTCAAATTTAATCTCACTGATACCATCACTTACTAATAGTTTAAGTGATGTTGTCTTCTTGTTCCGTTGAAAATTCCATTAATTTTTAAATACAAGATCTAAAAGTTTCAAATACCGTCGGAGAAGAATCCTACCTTAAGGTCAAGATCTAGTAAATACTTGAGACTAATTTTTTGGTGCTAGATCCATTATGACGTCATAATCAATTTCAACTTTCTTTTTCCCGTACTTTACGTCTTTAGCAGACTTATGTAGAAAATAGGTTATTTTCATGTCATTCAATTTGAAATCATATGAAAAGTAAACCGGATACCTATATTAAATTTGATATTGATTTAAAGAAGAGGCCATGAACATACTAATTACCGTTTTCTGAGTGACTGTAGGCAATCTGGATACATTTCCTTTGCCGAATACGAAAAAACCTCCCATATTCATGACTGGTTTTCTTAATTTTTCATTGAAAATGACAGTTTAAGATACAGTTTTGCATCTTGTTTACCTACAAATTATGCCCCAAAACACCTTTTGTGACCAAGCTAAAGTTGTAAAGCATCAACAAAGGAATTTATTTCTCAAGTTTGATAAATCTGTAGGCACCTTTCATTTACTAGATCTTGACCTTAAGCTTACATGATTTTTCGTACAAATTAAAGTTACATTAATTTTTTCTTGCAATAAAACTTAGACCTAAAGCAAGGTCCATGATATTATCGAACTTTAGTAAGAGACATTATCAAAGACAATAATGACTTATTCTACCCAGACTCCCACACTTCAATACACAAGACCAATTGCTTGCATTTGTACATGTAGCATTACTTATGAAATGTGCATATTAGATATAGGTGGGTGTGAAAATGGGCCCAGCACCCTTCCCTCCTGTACTTCTTTAACAATTTTTTCTTGCAACTGATTAGGGAATTGCCTAGCCGAAAGCAAATTCTCAGATAAAATAAACATTCTTGGACCCGTATAATTTAACTTAAACCCATAAGTGAATCCTTGTAATATTTCATTTGCTACATTCCTTATTGGATATTGGTGCAAAAAAGGTGCCAATGCAGAAACCCTAATTGGTGTTGAACCTATTTCCCATAAATTTGGGACCTGAGAATCGAGGGCGTCTAAGGTTAAGCTGGGGGTTGGAAGCTCCGTTAAATCGACTGCATTGCTGGACCCCTGGCCGGAAGGCCTGTCTTGGGCTGAAATAAGAAGCTTGCCTGTTAACTACATTTACAGAGAAAGGACAATTTACCATGGCATGATCTTGACCACACTTTATACAAATGTGCGTGTACGAGCATGGTTTCCTCACACAAAACCCCTGAAAATTAAATGCGTAACATTTATTTGCCCCTACAGTTCCCGAAGGTGATACGTTTTGCCCCCCAGTCATATACATGACCCACAATTCTGTATCTACACCTGACCAAGATTTGCTGGGATCCATAGCCAACTTTAGGCGGAACTGCTCGTCATAAAGTTTCCACCCAGAGGACCTACCCGCCCCAGCACGTACATCATGTATGTATTTTAGTAAATCCTGATATTTACCTGTATGGACAGATGTATATATGCTCAAATAAATTAGAAAGGCATCCGTCCATTTCTCAATTGTTGTGATTTTTTGGTACATATTCTTCAAAATCCAGTATCTCAACTTTTCAAAGTCGATGTTTTAAAATTGACTTTATTAATAATAAAGTAATATTATACAGCCTGTGAACAACATATAAATATATGTACAAATGGCACTAATAACAAAATGAATCACTTAGTACATGTACTTCATAATAAATATCGTATGATGTAATATCTGTACGATTCTATCATACGGTTTCACAATTTGAATTGATCGACCTTTCTGTATACAATTTAGCTGAAATTTTCAAACTGACTTCTTAAAGATGAGTGTTTTTCTTTCAGAAGTACTCTGCACAAAAGCCATACTCGTTTTGGTTTTGTCGAAATGTGGCAGCGAAAAATGACAATACTGCCTAAAGAAATCAAGCCAAAAGATAGGATAACAAAGTATTGTTTATCCCTTAAAATAGTTAATTATTACTACATGTATTTGATAGAGATTTATTTTACATTTACGGTCTGAAACTTTCAAATTTTGCGATGGGCACATCTTTCATAATGCTAGATTTCAGAAAGTAAAAATGCCAGCTTTTTAACATGGAAAGCAGTCAGACTCGAACATATGAGAACCACTGTTATCATCTTAAAGTTTAGAGTCATGTTAATTTATGAAAAATACATAAGTTATACTTGAGCTATATTATTTCTGTGTCTAGGCCAGGAAAAGAACTGCTTGCAAAGAAACGGATAAAAAGATGGCTGCATTTGACAAGAGACCATAAAAACCATATGGGAACTATAACAATCCATCAGTCAAGAACATATAAAAAAAACTTACCAATTGATTTGTGTAAATCCGTGTAAATTGTGTCCTAAGTAAGAGAAATAAAATTAAAATTAAATTAGAAATAATTTTTAATATTATACTTTCATGTAAATTACTTGAATCTGAGTCGTCGAGAAACATTTGATAAAAAACACTACTACCCGCTGAATAATGAAGCCACGCCCTCCTGCGTAGCAACAGTCAACATTGCTTGACGACGGGTGGTATTCTAAAAAATAGCGACTGCGCGGAATTTATGCGCGCACAGTTCCCTGTAACATGTATTTGTATAAAACATTCAGTATAATATAATAAATATTACATGTAGTTGAATGTAACATTAAAAATTTTCACCCCTCGAAAACCATTGTCACCCTCGGCTGCGCCTCGGTTTACAATAGTTTTCTTGGGGTGAAAATTTTCAATGTTACACTCAACTACATGCAATATTTATATAAGATATATTTTGTTTTCAACACAAATCGCCTTGTAACAATGTGACGTTAATTTGTGCGAAAACCCATGTGCTCGTGAGCTTAAAATTAAGTGTGCGGAACCATTTGAGCAGTGTTTGCAACATCAAACTTTTGAACATTTCACATAGGTTACACAAAGAACATAATAATTCTCATCAAGTTGTGTTTTATATACGCATTAAATAAGTTTCTATTAATGATTGAACATTTTACAGCGATAAGTTTTCTTTAGCATTTGTTTGGTTAAATATTTTGTTATTGAAATAGGATAATGCTATATTGCTTTTATTTATTTTGAAATTCATTTCGAAAATGAAAATGTAAAGAAATATTTAATTGATCAAACTTTATTCACTCAGGGTGTCATATTCAAAGCTCTTTTCTTCTGATAATAAGTCTGATTCTTTCAATCGTTAACTTCCCTAACTTATGCACCAATAAGATACATGTATACCCCGGTATGTTATCATCTGCACAGGGGGTTTATGTCTCTTATTTTATTAGATACACAAGAGCTAGTTGATCATAAGAACAATTTCTAAAACGATTTTTTTATTGACAAATTGATGAAACAAGAATATCAGCAATCTTGTTTCGAGTCATCATTTCGTAAGTTTTATGGTCGATACACTGACCTTTTCAGCATATACAATTTATCATTGATTTAAATGCTGATTGCTGAGTGACATTTTCATAGATTATTTGGCTAAATCCGACAATGACAAGGGGAACACGGCGGATGAGACCAGTCGGCAGGGGGATGTTCACTCCTCCATGACACCTGATCCAGCCTCTAATCTTTTTGAGGTCCATGTTCGCCCTGCTCCTGATTTGTTTTGTGTAATGGACTTTTGAACTTGAATACCGGTATATTGTTGTCGTTTTCTTCACATATTTCTTTAGAAATAATAATTTTGCGACGCATAAAAACATTTTTTCTAAGCAATTTTAAAATGAAATAAAGAATGAGACGCTAAGATGCACCAAAAGTATTACACGTAGTATAGATATACATACTTTGTTTTAAAAATTGTTTTTAAAAGCTAAAGTTGACATGAAAAACATGCAAAATCCATGTCCTATATATTTATACTTAACGCGTGCCATTGCTTAAAATAACATTATGCTTCTTTTGGCACGATCGCGAGTTCTAATATGTTTAATTTCTTTCCCATTAAACTTGTTGTGCTCTGTTTGTGAGTATCGCAGTGTAATCCTCTTCTTGTGGTTCCTGCAAAGTCACAGAGTTTGAGGGAAGAGTATACGCACTCCAACCACCTCTCTTTGACCTGAAATACATGTAGATACATCCATTATATACCCGTATCGAAATAAAACAGTTCAAAAACAATATACATGTATATATGTACTGTACATGCGACAACATATTATATTTTGAGTTTCTAGTGATTTTTTTGGCAGGAGATCAGTTTTTATCGATATACGTATAAAAAAAAAATCTTGATTTTATTTGCCTGAATTATATCTCACCTTTTTTCGAAATAAATGGTTGTACCTAGGAGGAAGCAGATGACTATCGAAGCCAATGATACTGTCAATGACAGATAAAACACTGGAGAAAGGAGAGGAAGGCTGGGGGTATTTTCCTGTTTGTCAGAGAAATCTGAGATAAAAATAAAACGTGCTTGGCTAGCTTTGTCTAATAAAATTATGTTTTTAAAATTGTTTATGCTTAAAATTAAAATAATGTTTAAAAATGACATTGGAAAAAATTATATAGTTATAGATTGAATATATCTTATATTATTTCATGAAAAAAGAACCTTAAGTTCTTTTACTTTTATCCTGTCAAAAAAAAGAGAATCTAATTTATACTTATTACATTGTATTTGGCCATAATTGATAAATAGTTCTATGCAGTTAGCTACAGTTACGTAAATAATTTTACTCTAAAACTATTACTACAGGTATTTTAAACTTCTATTATAAATACCAAAAAAGTTCTACACAAAAGCTTTTTGATATTTATTTATAATCTAAGCATTTAAAAAAATCATTTGGATCCATTTACTAGTATTATAAAGAATTAAGACGTTTGCATTTTTATGCATGACTTAAAGAAAAACTCTAAAATATAATCCAAGACCAATAATCATTTGCACTGATCAAAGGTAAAGATAAAAAATTAAAAAAAATAAATACTATTCTAGTGATTAAACTTCATATTTTGCATGATTTATGAAATGTTGCATATACAGTAATTAATGGAGCGGTTTATTTAAATATAAAGTATAAACTGCATTAGCCCATGTTATACCAGTATCAGTTGGGTAAATGAAGCTATCAAATTCATTCTTAAAATTTTTAATTCTCCATTAAGTATTGAAATTTTAAAAGTCAAAAATTATCTTTCAATATAATGCCTTCGAATTGAGCAAATAAAAAAAAGAAAAATTGATATGTTTTTAACTCAAGTCACTTGTACATGTACAAGTACGTAGGCAACACAAGGTATACGATAAATGCTGATTTTTTTATCCAATGAAATGATGCGTTACAACCTAAATTAAATTATTAGTACATATAGCAAAAACATTAAATTTAAATATAAATCATGTACCTGTGACAACCTGTGTCTTAATTTCAGAGGAGTGCATGGTGCCTAAACGAAAGAATATAACACAAATAACAAAAACAAGCTTTTAAATCACCTTTACTAAAGAAAAGAATATTAATTTTATAGGTTATTCAATTTCTTCTAAGCACAATAATTCGCACTTTATGATCCAAATTTGAGACTTTTTTCTGCACAGTATATTTTAACTGTTAAAATAAAACTTTCTGTCGCTTGCAATGGAAGATCGATATTACATGTACATGTATAAACCGTATCTTATATCACATAGAGGGGGACTAGAATGGTACCCTGAAATTAAGTGCTAATCATGCATAGAGATGGTTAATTGAGCTGACACAGATCTTTGTTTCTATGAGTTCTTAAGACGCGGAATTATCGTGTAAAGCAGGTACTGAATCAGACTTTCGACTTTCTTCTGTAGGTTTCAAGTCCTCAACATAATACTTCAAAAATAATTTATATTTTTTATAGCCAACATTTTCCCGTATTTAGATTTACCTAATACAATTTAAATTAAATAAAATATAATTAATAATTTACAACCAAATGTTAATTAATCAGATTTATGAAATAATATAATAAGAAACAAAATAATTTTCAAAAAGTATTGCTTTACCTATGAAGTCAAGTACATTTTGCAAAAACAACGATTATATAATAATTTTTTTCTGATTTAACGATCAGATCACGATCATATGAAAATTCCTTCGACATTATATTTCGTTAAATTCTAAACACATTTAATATAAAAAATTTGATTTATCAAAACAGGATATTAAGGCTTTGCTAAAAACGCATGTATGAATAAAAAGTTCTGCATTTTTGCATTTAAACTGGCTTAAGAAAACGAACGCATATATGAATAAAACTATTTATAGTGGCTTAAAAATCTTTTTAGTTGGTGCGTGAATTAATACGAAAGCCTATTAGGATCAATCAAGAGAAAAAAATTAAAAGGCGTAATAAAGCCTTTCGAAAAGGCGTAATAACGCGAAAAAAGGCGTTATTACGCCTTTCCATTCCAAAAGGCGTTATTACGCCTTTTTGAAAGGCATTATAACGCCTTTCCATTCTAAAAGGCGTAATTACGCCTTTCAAAAGACGTTATTACGCCTTTCTAAAAGGCGTTATTACGCCTTTCCAAAAGGCGTTATTACGCCTTTCTTAAAGGCGTTATTACGCCTTTCTAAAAGGCGTTATTATGCCTTTCCAAAAGGCGTTATTACGCTTTTCTAAAAGGCGGTATTACGTATTTATTTAGCCATACCGAGGGTTGTCAGTGTGATGGGCAGGAATATAGAAAATTGCATAAATAAAGATGGTTTAATTAAATCTTTCATATATTTATTAACATAAAATAACGCTTTTTGGAATGGAAAGGCGTTATAACGCCTTTTTTCGCGTTATTACGCCTTTTCGAAAGGCGTTATAACGCCTTTTAATTTTTTTCTCTAGATTGATTCTAATAGGCTTTCATAAATTAATGCTTTAAATTGGTGCAGGAAAATATTACTAATTTACGCGATTAATGTACTCTTTCTGCCACAGTTACAGCTGTACTTTATTTAAGAAATAAGTATCATTTTTAAACATCTATCGGGATATAAATACGGGTTGGTCACGAGATTAAATTCCATAAAGGGGCTTTATTGAATTTAATCTCGTGACCAACCCATATTTATAGCCCGATAGATGTTTTAAAATGATACCTTATTACTTATATTTACATTTGTGACTTATTCATACTTTATATTATCCTGATTGTGACTTTCAACGTGTGAAATGCATTATTTTTCAAACCCAACGGCATGTATGTAATCCACTGAACGCGCGTCGACCCTTTATGACGTCACTGGGAAATTACGTCAAACGTTTATCTATAAGCACGTCTATGACCTCTTGACCCCGTAATTGTATTTATACAGTTATAGATACGCATTGCTTTCAGTAGTGTTATATAAAGAAAAACATTTGCAAGTGTAAATATTTACTTTTATCTACTTTACTGTAACGTGTAACCAAATTTAGGGTCCGTTTTCAGGAGATACAGGGTCCACTATATATAAACTTTTCCTCTGGCTCTATCTGAGCCTATAATTAATATGGGGAATCAATATTATATACAAAAATAATTGTTATTCGTCATTTACAGGGGATGCTTGTCCCTGGGTTTTCTTTTTTTTTTTTTTATTGAAACAGCAGGACACAATTAGAGGTTAGTTCTTTGTAACCGGGTACCGTGACTGGGCTCCTTGCACCTGGTTCCGTAACCAAGTTCCTATTGAATTGAGCACTCGGTGCCCCACCCTTACTCAGGATTACTACACCTTGTGCTTCAATTCAATTCCTTGGCTAAATACAGACCGGTGCTCTGTACCCTAGCCTTATCTTTCTTTTTCCCTTTAAATACCTCTAATTTTTATTACTACCTTTAATCTTCTATTCAGCTTCTTGCTTCTTCTGTGGGTTTCCGAGAGAGAGGTCGACACTGCCTCTGCAGTCGTTTATATAGCAAAGGGCTATACCATTCAAACAGGGGTGAACAGGCTCCTGGACGGTTCCATTATTCCAGGTCACACAAGCGTTTGAATGGTATAGGCCGATTGCCTTATTCATTACTCATTACACTACCCACGCCTCTGTACATTTGCGTCCCGCATGTTTATTGGTTATTTTTTTTTTTTTAGACAATAAAAAGATCAACAAAACGAGGTTAAGAATTCCTTTCTTATACCCAATTAAACAATTATTTAAGTATTTACAACAATTGACTCATGTACATTGTTTCTTTTCCAAAGTACATCACTATAATTAGTCATTCCAAATGTCTTCCTCAACTCTCTCCACACATTCACCATCCTTTTGGTATTTTCTTACAACTCTGACTGTCTTCTGGTGACGACTGGTGTCCGTCTGAGTGCTGGCATCCAACCTAGTAACATGTTCCCTACAGCAGGGGCAGTGATGTAAAGCCATGGGCGCCTCATGATCCTTACCATCATCCACCATGCTTGAATCTTTGTCTGCAGATTGGTCAGGCACCTTGTCTACAAGTTCGTCTGCCTTGCGCTTGACTCCAGGGAGACTGGGCGACGTTTTCTTCCTGATGGTTCTACCAACTTCAAGGCCTGTCTCATAAATAAGATCTCCTGGGTCTTCTTGCCAGTCAGAATCATCATCATGGTTATCTACAACAACGGATTTGGAGTTCGATGGTACATGTTTTTCTCCACCTTGCAAACCAGGAGTTGAATGTAACCTCTTCTGATGTCTCATTAGAAGGGAATGCTTAGCAAATGCCTTGTCACACTGATTACACTCAAATTTTCGTTTATTCATGTCATCAGTAGCACATGCTAGAAGATGTTCTTTCCATTCCTCTTGTGAAGGGAGTCGACAAAGGCAAATGGAACATAGAATGCCGGGTTTCCGGGGGGTAACTTTCGTCAACGGCATGATCTGAAATTAAAAAAAAAGCATTGCTTACTTAGCAAAGTACATTTACTATACAGTATAATCAAACTGATAATCAGAGTGCCATTTAGGCCTCCTACACTGCCTTCTACTGGTGTATTCAAGTTCCATCTCATTAAGATTTGTGTCGGTTGATAGACCTAACCCATCACTTAGTTCAGTATCTAATTCTTTTGCACGTAAACCATTTTCATTTGCACCAGGGTTTACACTTTCTGTCTCTTCTAATACTAACTCTTCGGTTTGACCAGGTTCATCATCACCCATTTCATCTGTCTCAAAACTAAGTCTCTGAGATCCATAATGTCTTAACCTGTCAATGTGGATGACCATGGTTTTCTTTTCACCCAATTTCTGCACCCTATAAGTCAGATTGGTATGTTTTTCAATAATTACATAAGGCCCATACCAAAAGTTCATTAGTTTAGGAGATTTCCCTATACTTCTTTGAGGAATAAATACCAAAACCTTGTCACCAATTTCGAACTGTTTTTCGGTGGCATTCCTGTCATGGTATCTTTTCTGTCTCAACATTGACTGATTTGTGAACAGTCGTGTATTTCGATGAGCCTCTTCCATGGTATCTCGTAAATTCCATGCATATTCATGCACATTAGTTCTTTCACGATCCAAAGGTAGTTCATACATAATATCTAAAGGGGTCGAAACTTCCCTCCCTAGCATAAGCATGTTAGGGGTGTACCCCGTGCTCTCATGTATCGCACACCGGTAGGCCATCAATACATATGGTAAATGTTTGTCCCAATCATGTTGATGGTCTGAAACGTATGCAGTTAACATAGTCGCCAAAGTCTTGTTAAAGCGTTCGACCATTCCATCCGACTTCGGGTGGAAGGCCGTAGTTCGAGTCTGGTGAATACCAAGAAGGTTACAAAGTTCTTTAAACAAACGGCTTTCATACTGTCTACCTTGATCACTATGTATCACTTCTGGCACACCAAACCTGGTAATGAATTGTTCAACAATCCTTTCTGCTACAGTTAGATCCTCCATATTCTTGAGTGGGTATGCTTCCGTCCATTTAGTAAAGTAGTCTGAAATTACAAGTATGTATTTATTACCATCATTAGTTTCTGGTAATGGTCCCATTAAGTCCGTCGCCACGCGTTCCATGGGACGCCCCGTCTGATCAAGTTGCATAAATGATTTCCCTGCAGCACGGTTCTTCCTTTTTCTGCAGTGTGCAACCTAATACATAGCTTCTTACGTCGTGCTGAAGCCCAGTCCAATAGAAGCGTTCTCTGACTCTTTCAAGAGTCTTGTTGACTCCAAGATGTCCAGAGGTTCTGGCATCATGGCATTGCTGCAAAATATTTTTCCTCTCAGACAAGGGGACAATCACCTGGTGATATGTCTTTTTATCACCTATCCATTTTCTACACAAAAGACCATCTTTAATTTCTAAATGATTCCACTGAGAGCATACTGATTTAACTACTTTGCTTTCATGCTTGATTTCTGAAGACTCTGGACGCTTTTTATTCTCTACCCAACATTTTATCTTTGATAGATCCATATCCTCATCTTGAAGACTTTGTAGAAGAACTGGCATAGTAGATACAGCGTCCACTTTACAATTTGTTCCTGAAATCTGAGGTTCAGCATTAGCAGTTGAAAGGTTTTCCTCCATGACCTCAGAATACCCACATTGGTGACATGGGTGTCGACTTAGACTATCAGCATTACCATGCTTTGCACCAGTTCTGTGCCTTATCTCGAGGTCATAGGTACCAAGAAACTCTATCCATCTCGCTACCTGGCCCTGTGGATCTTTAAAATTGAACAACCACTTAAGAGCACTGTGATCTGTTCTGATAATAACTTTGTGCCCGTAGAGGTAATGCCGGTAATGTTTACAAGCAAAAACCACTGCCAAGAGTTCTTTTCGAGTAACGCAGTAACGTCGTTCTGACTTGGACAATGTCCTACTAGCGTAAGCTATTACTTTTATTTGTCCTTGTATTTCTTGCGACAAGACTGCACCAAGTCCCGTCTGACTGGCGTCAGTATCTAAGACGAATGGCAAAGCGAAGTCTGGGTGAGCGAGTATTGGTGCATTGACCAAATGAAATTTAAGTTTTTCGAATGCTGTTTGGCACTCAGCAGTCCATTTAAATTCTTTCCCTTTTTCCGTAAGTTTGAACAAGGGCTTGGCTATAGAAGAGAAACCACTGATAAATCTACGGTAATAGCCACATAACCCTACAAATGACCTAACCTCGGTGACATTCAAGGGTACAGGCCATTTGTCAATGGCTGAGATCTTCTGTGGATCAGTCTGAATACCTTCTCCGGAAACTTTATATCCCAGAAACAACACCTCTCTCTTAAATAAAGAACATTTCTTTGCCTTTAGTTTTAGGCCGGCTTCTTCAAGTTTTTGAAACACCTGTTCTAAATTCCATAGGGTCTCTTCAAAATTTCGACCAAATACAATAATGTCATCAATATAAACTAAGCAAATCTTGTAGTTTAAACCAGCTAACACCGTCTCCATCAGCCTTTCAAATGTCGCTGGACTGTTACAGAGTCCAAACGGCATTACTGTGAATTGGTATAGTCCGTTTCTTGTTACGAAGGCAGTCTTTGGCTTATCGCTTTCCTCCATCTCAACTTGCCAGTAGCCGGAATGCAGATCCAATGTACAAAATAACGTTGCCCCTTGTAAACGGTCTAATGAATCGTCGATCCTGGGTAAAGGATATGCATCCTTAATAGTTTTACTATTTAAGGACCTGTAGTCCACACAAAATCTTTTGGTACCGTCCTTCTTCTCTACTAGTACCACTCCTGCAGCCCATGGACTAGAGGACGGTTCTACGATTCCTTTTTCAATCATATTCTCTACCTCTTGATCGACAAAATCAGCTGCATGATGAGGCAACCTACGTGGCGGTTGTTTAGTAGGCTTAGCATTTTCCGTATTTATTCTATGCTTGATGACAGAAGTTCTCCCGAAGTCATCTTTTGATTTGGAAAACAAATGCTGGAAACGAAGGAGTATTTTCTTTGTTTTCTCCGCTTCATCGGGATTCAAATCTTTGATGGCCTCAGCGTACAACTCTTTAAGGTGTTCTGGGAGACAGCTCTCTTGGCATTCAGTGACATCTACTCTACATTGACTTTCCACAACATTTGTAACAGCTGACGTGGTTCCTACAACCGTGTTTTTGTAAACAATCTGAGGACTGCCGGATACGTTCATTAACCTTACCATGACATTGTCTCTGGGGTTAATCAACGATCTCGCAACCAAAGCTTTACCGCTTTTCTGAAACTTTTCGTAAGCCTCCATTACTAATGGTCCTTTGCAATTAAAATTGCTAGGTGCAAGTAACTGACCAGGGCATAGCATCTCACTCTTTGGTGGAATGGTAATTGTCTCCTTTAGGCTGACTCTGAAACATCCTAAGTGACCCTCAAGTTGGAGCTCATGCTCAATTCCTCCAACATACATTTTCCCTGAAGAAACATCCACCAAACATTTATTTTGTTTCAGGAAATCTAAACCTAAGATGCCGTCGGTACTGATATCAGCGACAACTGCTTCAAAAGTGAATTCATGACTTCCCATCATAAAGTTGGATGTACACTTACCCTGCACTTGCAATGGAGTTCCATCGGCTAGAATTATTTTCTGTGTTACGGGCATTAGTTCGACAGTTTCCGTGCTAAGCATGTTCTCAAATACTTTATTTGACAAAATTGTCAGTGTAGCCCCGGTATCCACTAACAATGTACAAGGCACCTTATTAACATTAGCCTTTATAAATAACCCAGACTGAACATAAACTCATGTTTGAGTGACTGAACTCGTATTAGACTTCCTATTCTTTGGCTTAGCCTCGGTTACCTCTTTTTGTTCTACTGCCTCCTTTGGGGATGCCGTGTATGCATTGCTTGCTTTACCACTTATCTCCGTTCTCCTTTTAACATAACAGTCTTTAGCCCTGTGCCCTCGTCTACCACAGTTATGGCACTTAAAAGGGAACTTTGTTTGATCGGAACTTGGTATCGAACTTGATTCATCAGATTTTAGTTGTCTACTGGTCTCTTTGCGTTCTGACAAAGTGGCTATTTTGTTCTCGAGGTCTCGCAGTGACGACCGAAGTTCATCTCGTAATTGTTTCAAATCTTCCCGTACCTTTGCATCAGTTTCCGATTGCCCCTCTAATTCACTCTGTGCTGTTCTGGCAAAACTCACATCGTGTCTTCTCTGGCGCTCAGCTCTACAAAAAGCTTCAATCTCCACGGCCAGCCGAACTGCGTCATTTAAGGATTTGGGCCGAGACTGCTGTATTCTAAGGCGCATATCAAAGTCCGTTAAGGCGTCGATGAACTGATCTTTAGCAATCATCTCTGTAACCTCTCGTGGTGCCGTTGGGTACGCTAAATGTGCTAGTCGTCGTATACTTTCCCCTAATTCTGGCAGTGTCTCCTTTGGCCTTTGATGTTTTTCCTTTAACATGGCTCGATAAAGTTCCGTCTGATTAGTCGGTGCAAATCTTGCCTCTAACGCTTCACACAAATCTCTATATGCACAAGCATTATCTGTCTTCATATTTCCAAGAACTGTTTGTGCTTGGCCTCTTAATGATGCTGCCAGGTATAAGCCTTTTTGTCTATCATTCCACAGGTTGATGCTACTGCATGCCTCGAAGTGAGCTTTGTAATCAATCCAGGACCCGGTACCATCAAATGTCGCAGGCTTCATCACAGTTTTACCAAATGTGTTAGTACTAGGACAATAACCAATGTTTTCCTTCACTGGTAACGCTGCACCTAATGGTGTACTTGGTACAGTCGGCATAGGTTCTCTGTCCTTCGCAAGACTCCATGTAACGCTTGTGGGTGTTGACATTGAGCTTACACCTAACGTACTCCAGTGTACATGCGGCGTTGAAATCCGTGGTGTATATGCTGATTTACCCAGTGACACTCCTGAGTATGCCGACTTTGGTGTGGTGTAAACATCGCCTCTGTCCCAAATATCTTTGGTTCCAGGAACATGGAAATCATAAGCTTTGGCCTTGTATTCCTCGTATCCACCCATAGCTCCTTTCACATTACTTGCTTTTGTGGTGAGGTTTACGTTAACTTTACCCATCAACTCATCTAAGCTGTCGTCGGCAGTTTTTTGTCTCAAGTCTACACCAGAATCAGTAACTAAGGAGGGCCTACTAACATTAAATGAGCTTGGCGTAGACTTTAACTTTTCTAACGTTTCTCTTAATTGTCGTCGTCTAATGTCAATTTCTTCAAGATCTGCCCACAGTTCTGATTCTTGTTCATTCTTCATGTTTAATTTCTATATACCAAGTAACCAAACAAAAATACTCGGTACTCAACTATATTAAATCTTACTGTTGTACACGTATCTAACACAGTGCACACAGAACTCTGTACCTTGTATCTGAACCAAGTAACGGATCTGTGTTCTCGGAAACACAGTGACAGAACACAATTAACACAGTAACATAAACTTAATTCAACAGATTTCAGCAATTAAATGTACCCTGTATCCCTTTACCAGCTGCCACCAAAATGTAACGTGTAACCAAATTTAGGGTCCGTTTTCAGGAGATACAGGGTCCACTATATATAAACTTTTCCTCTGGCTCTATCTGAGCCTATAATTAATATGGGGAATCAATATTATATACAAAAATAATTGTTATTCGTCATTTACAGGGGATGCTTGTCCCTGGGTTTTCTTTTTTTTTTTTTTATTGAAACAGCAGGACACAATTAGAGGTTAGTTCTTTGTAACCGGGTACCGTGACTGGGCTCCTTGCACCTGGTTCCGTAACCAAGTTCCTATTGAATTGAGCACTCGGTGCCCCACCCTTACTCAGGATTACTACACCTTATGCTTCAATTCAATTCCTTGGCTAAATACAGACCGGTGCTCTGTACCCTAGCCTTATCTTTCTTTTTCCCTTTAAATACCTCTAATTTTTATTACTACCTTTAATCTTCTATTCAGCTTCTTGCTTCTTCTGTGGGTTTCCGAGAGAGAGGTCGACACTGCCTCTGCAGTCGTTTATATAGCAAAGGGCTATAACATTCAAACAGGGGTGAACAGGCTCCTGGACGGTTCCATTATTCCAGGTCACACAAGCGTTTGAATGGTATAGGCCGATTGCCTTATTCATTACTCATTACATTACTTTTTGATCGGACACATATTTTAAGTGTAATGTCTTTATTACATTAAATGCCATTGTGCAACCCCTACTCTATGATCTGACGCTCATTTTGTGTTCTCCAAAGCAAAGCATGGACTTTGCCAATATAATTATATGGGAGGTGGGGGTATCACTCAGTAAGCACATTGCCCACAATGCCTCCAGTTTAAATATTGTTGTATTTCACCCTTTTACTCAGTTCTGTGTATATTTTTAGAGCGTTTAATAAGAAAATCAGAACATTTAATTGAATTTTTGTAATAAAAAAAATTAATTGAAGATCATTCCTTTTTATTATTCATGTATATACTTCGGACATGTACCCGTAAATTATCTTAACAAAGCATAGACCAGTAGACAGTCAAAACTAGAGGTATTGTGAGCTATGAGCTTACTAGCTGATACCCCCTTCCCGCGCCTCCCATATAATTGTAAAGTCAAAATTTATGTTTTGCCCCTTTATGTTTTTAAGATGGATTAATTATCAGCAACTATCAAAATAATTATATGGATCACTTTTGAATTATTATTTCAATTACTATTGAAAGCTTTATTTCAAAAGTAAACATTATTTCAATAGTAGTTGCAGCCTATTTTTGTTATTGAAATGCACTCTTAACCACTATTGAAATAAGTATTTCAATAGTTGTCATATTTCAATAGTAATTGCAACCTATATTTGTTATTTAAATGCACTCTCAACCACTGTTATTATATTTATTTCAGAAGTGGTTATATTTCAATAGTGGTTGCGATCAATGTTTATTATCAAAATACACTCTCAACCACTATTGAAATCATTATTTCAATTACTATTGAAAACTTTATTTCAAAAGTAAACATTATTTTAATAGTGGTTGCAGCCTACCTTTGTTATTGAAATGCACTCTCAACCACTATTGAAATAAGTATTTCAATAATATTTACATTTGCTGATGTCTCTCCTTATATAACAATGGTAATAAAATTGAAATTCAATTTTCAATGACATGCAGTGGGTCACATGATCAGACTTTCTTGAGTATGGAAAGCAAACTGCACGAGCCATTTGGAAAGTTCCGATTGTGACGTCACATGACGTCGTAGATACGTTATGTTGCATTTTCAAAGCAAAGTCTAGATAATGCCTATGTTTCTTTGTAACACGACTCAAAATGTAAAATATAAATATAAGAAATAAAATATCGTTTTTAGAGTTACATTGGGTATGACATGAAGTCGGTACGTGATCAAATCTACTATAACGCTCTTCGGGCGTTACAGAATTTGATCACGTGACCGACTTCATGTCATACCCCAATGTAAATCAAAAAATGATATTTTATTTCTTCAGTGGTAGCAACACAGATGTCCTGAGTCAACACTGCTGTTTGACCAAAGGCAACATGTTGACTCAGTACTTCTGGCTTGCGAGGATGCCTTATCTTGTATACACGTATTTATTTAATTCGTTTGATCACACTGAAAATTAAATAAAAATATGTACCGTGCACGGAGCATGTATTCCGTTTTCGAATGCTTCCTATGGATTCGTTGTTAAAATTCTTTAAAATGCTGAAATGAAATATGTTTGCGTCCGATTTGATGCTTTACATCAGTTTAAACTTTTAATTTTTATCACTGTTAATGGGGTCATTATTCATCGGGGGTCAATATTTATAAGACTCACATTTAAATTAATGACCCTGGGGCTCTTTTTCTACAAAACAATGTTATTTATACAGTTGAAGGGTCATTTTCGGTAGTTAAAAAATGACCATCGGCCATTATTCGATGGGCGTCATTATTCGTCTTTACACCGGCTTTCTTGCATTTGATTTAAAAATGTCAGACATTACAATTCTTGAAAAAATCTCAAATGAAAAATCCTTTGCTGAGACAGCAAAAAAAAAGTAAAAATTCTTTAAGATAGCAGACAGCTAGACACACCCATGCTGCTCAGCATACAAAATGCATTGCAGCATGTTAAATTTGTTTCTTCAAACAATATTTTATATCACTCTTCAACAAATTAACAAATATGATGCGAACATTATTTGAAACCTTCATAACTAAAACGAAGGCAGTAGATGAAAGTGTCCACTAATTTTTTAAATACACTGTACTTATACATGCAATAGCAGTTCAATAACTATAAAAATAATATTAATGTTATTTCATATTCTGACTTCCAATCTCTCCAGCTATGTGTTCCTTATTACTATTGAATTAAATAAAATCGAAAAAATTCGACGATAATTTAGTGGGTAAATAATGATCTTACAATTAGTATTAAAAAGGTCCATCAGCATTTGATTTTTTTTCCTCTTTTTTTTTTCTTGACAAAGTCATTGTTTCGACAATAGAATTTGCAGAGTGACCAAATTTTCGGTTCTTTTCAACAGAAAGCTTAAAAGATATTGACTAAGATCACAAAAAGATATACAGGTATATATATTACCAAATACCTCTCTTTCAATAACATGTTAATGAACTAACTATAATATCTGGGTTATGAATAAAATTTTCAACTGTGAAATTTTGACATTTCCTGCTGTACGTAATGATAAAAAATATAATTATCCTCTATTAGACTACCTTTACAGCCTATTTGTGCGTCACATATTTCACTGGATGTGCAGTTACATTTTGATATACAAAGAGCCCCATAACGGCCATCTGAGCAATTTTCGGAACAATTCATTCCATACATTCCAACTGGACACTCTAGAATTTAACCCAAAAAATAACATGTTTTAGATAAGTTAGTTTCAGAAAAAAAATGAAATCTGGCATTTTATGGATAGAATAAAATACAAATTTAGAATACATACCCACGCATGTATTATTGACTTCATGGTAATTATTGCAACAGGGTACTTGGGTTCTAAAACTGTATGCAAAAGATAACATGAATTTAATGATAAATTATATTAAAATCGTTAGTTCAAACCTTAGTTCCATCCTACTCCATGATAAATTTTTACAAAAATTATGTGTTTTGATTGATTGATTGATTGATTGATTGTATATTGTTTAACATCCCTCCCGAGAATTTTTCACTCATATGGAGATGCCACTACTTGCCGGTGGAGAGCTGCAAATTTTGTTCTATGCTCGGCACTTAGGGCCATTGAGCAGGGAGGGATCTTTTTCGTGCCAACACCTACTGCGACACGGGACCTCGGTTTATACGGTCTCATCCGAAGGACCGGTCTCCACGTCCCACAGTGGGATTCGAACCCGCGACGTAAGGATTGACTCCTTACTTCGCGACTCTAGAGCAGACGCTCTAACCACTGTGCAGTTATTGATCTATAATGACAGAATTTGGATTGAACATAAATATTCCATGGCAATTATTGGGATAACTGTTTAAATCAATTTTTAAAAGATATTGCAGGCTACAACTGTAGAATTCAACAATGATTTATAAACAAATGCATGATATTTCTTATTAAATGCTAAAATCTATTGAATAATACTTTCAATTAATAGAATTTGTTTTAATTTGATAAAATAAGAAGGTTCGGAACAGTAACGGTGCTTCAACGTCCATTAAATGAAAAATATAGAGATAATAAAAAGTATTCAAACTCAAAGTCCATACAAAATAAGACCAGAGCAAAAAAGGACCTCAAATACAAAAGAGGTGGGATCAGGGGCCATGGAAGAAGGAGCATCCCCTGTCGACCGAGCACAATACAAATTGGAACAAATCAAAGACATAACTCAAACATTGGAGTTACAACGTTGAGATCATGTGCCATGAAAGAGTAGGCATCCGCTGACAACAGTCCTCCTTGTCATGATATGAAAAACAGTAAAATCTTTCTTTTGATGGAATGTTTTTAAATAGCTTGTCTCATTTTTCAATTTGTTCGAACATAAACTCGATCTTATATATTAAATTAACCGAGCAACATAAATCCCATGGGCAGGTGTTAAAGTTTTTATACTAAGAAAAGTTATACGTAAGGAAAGTTGACGACAGAGAAATAAAGTCATCATGTTTATCATAAAGTTTTGTTAGGTTCTCACAGTCCTACGGCCTTTAGGATTTTTTTCTCACTTTTTATAATTTTAATTTTTTTCGTTAATATGAAAGCGATAACATTCCTATTGTTAGAAAATAGTCTAAATGGTGATTGAAAAATCATTACGGAAGAAAGAAAATATAGATCATTCAAAGTTCTGAATATGCACTCACCTGTTATTAGAACAATTTCCTATGTCTTCAGTTGCAATTACTGACGTTAAAATAGTTAAAGAGATCTCCAAACACAGAAACCTTTTGAAAACCTTCATTGCTTTTCTGTCAAAGAACCGGTCTCGCACTGAGAAATCAGGAAGTAAATTAAATATTACACTTAACACATTTTCCAAGAGATCAAAATAAACGCCATATTTTCAGATGGTGTAATGTTTTTGTAATGTCCTCTGGATATATTTTTGCTTTCTTCAGTAATGATAAAAAAACTAATCAAACATAATTTTTTAAAAAATCACTACAAAACATTGTTTCTGGGATATTAAATATATAACATGACTTGAACGAGGAAGTCCCCCACGTGGCACAGTGGTTAGGGTGTCAGCTCTACAGTCGCAAAGCAAGGACTTGATCCTTACGTTCGCAAATTCTAATCCCACTGTGAGACGTGGAGACCGCTCCTTCGGATGAAACCGTATAAAGCGAGGTCCTGTGTCGCAGTAGATGTTTGCACAAAAAAGATTCCCCAAAGCTCAATGGCTCTGAGTACCGAGCAAACACATGCAGGACAAAATTTGCAGCTCTCCACTGGCAAATGAGTGAAAAATTCCCGAGAGGGACATTTATCAACATACAAACCAACAACTGAACGATGAAATCTTGCTCTACTTAATGCTGCAATATTTTTATATATATATATATTTTTTTTTTTTTTTTTTGCAGGATGCATTGTGTACCAAAGTCCGAAAATGTCGACATAGACTCTGAAATCCTTTTTATAGAACATTTACATACGAGTATACTATTGAATACCATGATCAAATACATGTTTTTAGCAGTTAATATACTTCTTAGTAGCAATTTTGTTTTATGCAAAATCAGCACATGCCCCGATCGGCTATATTTCCGAGATATCGCCGATTTCGGTGTTTGTTTCTTTATATTTAGATTATAATATTATTATGCTTTAAAATTTATCAATAAATCAATTCCAATACATAAAAGGAACGAATGATATTACTCAGAAAACACCCTGTTTACTGGGAATAAATGTAGTTTGGAAAACTTGTAGTGTTGTGCGTGATGTTTTGGATAAATAAACATGGCGATGAAGGTTGCCTATCCCGTTAGTATATAGGTCCCAACTATAAGGGAAATATAAATTTAAAAATAATAATAAAAAAACATAATAATTGAAAGTCATGCAGATGTATGGATTATTGATAAAAATAATTTGCACAAAATAATCTACAGCTAGATTAACAAGAAAAATATTGAGTAAATATCAATAATAATGGTCATTTGATTTTATGTCTTAGTAGATGCAGACCAAGAGATTGACCAACCAAAATCTAACAGCGGGTTATTTCAATGCAAATATAAGTTGTCTTTGAAGAAAACGACAACGACCCTACCTTCAACTCCCCGGCCTTCACATGTTAGTGCCCCTAACACCATACCTATGACTACTAGACAGGTTTTCTTATGTCGTATCATTTCTGTACGTCCGTACTAATGACACAAGTTTAAATGTCCAAGTAAACTGTAGAAGTCAGACCAACTGGTGTGTCTCGTAAAAGTCCATTTACCTCCTTCCACCCCGCATCCGCCAAATGTTTGGTTTTAATTTTATATTTTATCGATTTCACACCCATTTTCATGATTTTTCTGTTAAGCCTAAGTTGTAATTACTGGAAATATTGAATATCTACATGTACCTACGAAGTTAATTTATTTCTCATCTTTATATTTTGTGTCTGTGACTTTTTACTTATTGAAGGTGCTATCAGTGTTAGAGTTTTTTTTATGCCCCCGTAAACGAAGTTCCGGGGGTATATAGTTTTTGTCGTGTCCGTCTGTCTGTCTGTCTGTCTGTCTCTCTGTTTGTCCGCAAAAACTTTAACCTTGTCCATAACTTTTGATTTAGTGGAGCTGTGACTTTCATATTTCACATGTGTATTTCTTGTGACAAGACCTTTCTTTGGGTACCACCAAATTTGACCTTTTGACCTTGACCTTGGAATTTGACCCACTTTTACACAAAAAAATTCAAATTTTTATTTTGGCCATAACTTTTGAACAGTAGAAACCAGGGCATTTATACTTCACATTTATATTCTCTGTGGCAAGGACTTTACTGGATACCACCAACCTTCACCTTTTGACCTTGGCCTTGTAGATTTACGTACTAATAAAAGAACTGTAACCTTGGCAATAACTTTTTAATGGTAAAGGGTAGAGCTTTCATACTTCACATATGTAATCCTTGTAAGAAGACGCTTTATTGGATACCAAGAGATTTGACCTTTTGAACTTGACCTTGGAGTTTGACCTACTTTCAAAAAATAAAACTTGACCATATCTTTTAAAGGGTAAGAGCTAGTGCTTTCATACTTTACATATTTAATCCTTATGACAAGACCTTTCATTTGATATCAAGACCTTTAACCCTTTGACCCTGTCCTTAGAGTTTGACCTACGTTTAAAAAATCTTAACCTCAGCCATAATCTTTGAACAGTTAGGACTAGCGCTTCCATACTTCACATATGTATTTTTTGTAGCAAGAGCATTTATTAGATATCAATAACCTTGACCTTTTGACCTTGACCTCGGAGATTTCCGGACTTATGAAAAAACATTAACCTTGGCAATAACTTTTGAAGAGTAAGTGCTAGGGCTTTCATACTTCACATATGTAATTTTTGTGACAAGACCTTTCATTCGATACCAATAACATTGACATTCTGACCTTGGTCTTGGAGTTTTACGTACTATGAAAATCTTTTTAACCTTGGCCATAAATTTTAAATGGTAAGGGCTAGGACGTCCATACTTCAAACATGTGATCTTTATGGAAAGACCTTTTATTGGATACCAATAACCTTGACCTGACCTTGATCTTAAAGATTTTTGTACTTATGAAAAAAACTTTAGCCTGGCCATAACTGGGGTATAGATGGTGATAAGGCTTTCATGTTTTACAATTCTATTTCCAGTTAGGAGACCCTGCTTTGGGTACCAATATATTAACTTTGCATCTAAGAAAAGTTTTATCTTCACAATGTTACAATACGGGGGCATCAGTGTTTCACAAACACATCTTGTTAATATCAATATTCATTTTATAATTATATTTATTTTTCGCCTTACAAAATATAATCTTATCCAACATTATTCAATAAATTCCTTTTTACCATATCGAAAAATCGATCTTCAATAATAATGCACGTAATGATGTCAAGATGATTTTCATTGTTAAAATCATAGACAATATAAAAAAGTGAAGACAACAAATATGAAAAAATGCCATAATGTATTATGAATTTTAAGAAAAATTCTATGAAAACACACGACTGGATTCTTTGATACAAAAACAATTGGTGTGATGTTTAGTTGGTTTCCCCGCTTTTTACTTTATCATTATTATCAGTTAAAATTACCTCATAATTATATGACACACACATAAGACACAATTATAAAATACTAATTTAAGTATAGAATAAAATTTTTAAGTCTAGGTGATCGAATCACAAATTCTCATTAAAGATATTGGTTTCAAACTGCAAAATTAAAGAGATTTGAATAACAATGGCAAAACCTTATGACCAGTCAGATATATTATCAACTTAGGTCAGGGATAAAATATCATATAAACACATATTATTTCTCTTATAATTAATGGGAATGTCAAAAATAATATAAATGTTCATGCATTTAAACCGTTTACAAGTAAATTGTTCAAACAAAAATAAACGTTTATTTAGTGGATAAATGAAAGAATTTTTACATATGAAAAATAAAATGGGAAATGTTTTTAAATTCTAAATATTTAACGAATATTTCGATGAGTAAAGTTTCTTTGATTTAATTTATTATCTCATATTTATGGGAATATATAAATTATTGCTTTGATTTATTGTTTATAGTGCAGTTAATATAGTTCGAATCCGGTATTTAAGTATTTTTAATATATTTTATTGAGAAAATCAAAATGATTGGAAATAAGTTCTACACAACTTACTAGGTTCCTCTCCAGAAATACCGGTATTACAATACATGTATGTTTGGCAAATTAAAGAAAAATGATACAACTGATAAAAGAAAACAATTAATTAACATTTCAAATAGAGAATCTACATGTTTCCTTAAAAACTTTATGAACATTCAACAAAAATACTATTATTTATCTGTAAAAAAAACAAATTTATATCAATAGAAATGAAGTATATGGAGATATATGTGTAACCAACAGTATTCGTTACAGTAACGAATAATTCAAAATAGGATCAGAGCAAACACGAACCTCCAAAACATCAAAGGTGTGATCAGGTGCCATGGTGGAGTAAGCATCCCCTGCCAACCAGTTCAAAATGAACAAACGATTAACAAAAGTAATCTTTGCATAAGAATGGTTTTTGCATGCAAAAAAGAAATTGTACACATCTTCCTTATTTCCAATTCAATATAAGGAACTATCCATAATGTTAAATTTATTTCGATCATGGATCATGTATGTTGAAATGCCTAACACAAACTAGCATAAGTGGTTATGGTGTATCGCTTACCAAGGAGCGTACAATTAATTTAGTGTAGATGCTTAGAAGTACCATATAAATTTTCAATCTTTTGAATCTCAAATTGAATTCAATTTACAGTAAGTTATAGATTTCAAGCGAGCACATAGTCTTACATGCGAAGGCTTCCATTCAATTTTAACTGTCGTGTTCCTCTTAAATATCCTGAACAGATGATTTTTTTCTTTTAGCATACCGCTTATTTTTCATGAATTATATTTCTATGTTATTCTAAATTACAGGTGTGTGACCGGTCGGAAGAGGATGTTCACTCCTCCATGGCACCTGATCACACCTTTGATGTTTTGGAGGTCCGTGTTTGCTCTGCTCCTATTTTGTATTATTTTATGGACTTTTGATCTTTAGTATTGTTCATTATCTCCATATGTTTCATTCATATTTTTATTTTTAAAAAACTCAAAACTATATAATTATTTTTATATACTAGGGCTATGTTATCACGTATGTTACAGATTTAAAATTTTCTATTAGATTTTCTATGATTCTATAATGGAATCTTTATTTCCATTTTTTCTGGAATGTTTATATACGAAAATAGATTACTGAATCACATTTCAATCTTTTTAAGGGATATCATATATAATTTGCTAAAAATTGATATTTCATAATTAAACTATAGGATGAACCTAGTGATTAATAGTTACGAAAACCATTTACATGTACATTTGTACATCTATTTTATAGTAATTTCAACCAGATTTTCTTTAATTTAGAAATAATAAAAACATTATTTTGCATGCTTTGCCAATACTGAATACACGACATTAAATATACGAAAGCAAATGAAATGATTTTTAATGAAAAAATAATTTTTACTGCTAGAAGTCTTCTCTTTCATTCAAGACACACATTTTGTTCATTACTGGAAAATAAACAAACATCAAGAAAGGGCATGAGCGCAGAAAAAGAATATTCTGACTGATGTTTTCCAAACTCGTAGTTAGGTCATTCTTTGCACACTGCATTGTCGACAGATGAATCCGTTATTTTCCGATCATGCCAAGGAAGTTAGATGGGGTGTGGATGTGGATGTTCACTCCTTCATAGCACCTGATCCAACATCTGATGTTTCAATTGTACATGTTCTCTCTGTTGTGATTAACTTTTTTTGGATAAAAATTTGAGAATAAATAGATAACATTTTGAGCATTACTGACTTTTGATTTCTTCATATATTTTATTTGGATAGCTCAAAATGCAAAATTGTCTTGTATGAGGAAAAATTGTCCTATTTTATAACTTTTGTTGATGGCATCTCCAATTATGATGTCTGTATAACGTCAATGAAAAAATAGACATAACTTCTTAAATCTTTTTTATATTTATTATACAAGAAATATAATATTATTTGTTTCTAAGTTTCCTTGGTCCTGCCAGTTAAAAGCAGGCAAAATCAAATATGTAGAAATGACACATGTCATTTATTAGAGTAAATGACGGAAAAAGTAAGAACACAGTTAACAAAATGGGCGTCAGAGAAAGGGGACTCAAATATAGATCATTATCCATCTTAGGCAAATTTATTACACGATCTGACTTCACTACCTAAATGACATTGTAACATGATGTGCATAGGAAAACAGGGGGTCAACCAGACTAGAAAAGGAATTCAAACCCTGTAATCTTTCACAAGGTACAATATACATGTATTTCAAGTTGACTCCCAATATCATATGATTCGTTGAAGCATATGCGATTTATGTCAGTACATTCGTACTCCAGTATCAGACAAAAAAGGAAATGAAATTATAAAACAGGAAACGGATCTCGTGTAATAGTATTCGATTTCACTACATGTCACTCAAGATGTTAGTTTCCTTGTGGCATTTATAGTATTTATGGTTTAAACAAATGGGAAGAAAAGCTGTATTGAGATTATTCCCTGACTGCAAGTTCTTCATTAAACTATTACAAGGCAAACCCATTTTTAAATGACTTTACATATAAATAATAAACAGAGGCAGAAAAGAAACACATAAACTGATCATGGGTAAAAACGAAATTATTTTATTCAACAAGAGGCACAGGGGCCACAGCGCTCACCTGAGAACATCGGCTAGGACAAAGCACACATCAGATCAGAACTGAAAGTTACTGAGGTGGGGGCGGGAGGCTTGAATTTTAACCTCCACAGGGGTCATGATTTGAACAAACTAGAATCTACACTACCTCAGGATGATTCCATATAAATATCATTAATCCTGGCTTTGAAGTACTTGAAAAGAAGATTTTAAAAGGTTTCCCAATATATTCCTACATGTATATAAAACTTTGGTCGGCCATTTTGGCCCCATCCTACCCCCGGGGGTCATGATTTGAATAAACTTGAATCTACACTACCTGAGGATGACTCCACATGAGTTTCATCTTTCCTGGCCCAGTGGTTCTTGAGAAGAAGAATTTTAAAGATTTTTCCTAAAATGTATTCCTATGTAAAACTTTGGTCGGCCATTTTGGCCCCACCCTAGCCTTGATTACCTGCTGATGTTTCCACATGAGTTTCATTTCTCTTGGCCCAGTGGTTTTTGAGAAGAAGATTTTTTAAAAATGCCATTAATTTTTCCACTAATTTATAATCATCTCCTCTTGGAAGCAGGCGTGGCCTTTCATTTTCACAAACTTGAATTCCCTTTACCTAAGGATACTTTGTGGCAAGTTTGGTTGAAATTGGCCCAGTGGTTCTTGAAAAGAAGATGAAAATGCGAAAAGTTTACGTCGACAAAGACGACGACAACGACGACGACAGACAACGGACAAATTTTGAACAGAAAAGCTCAATTGAGCATTCGGCTCGGGTGAGCTAAAAGCTAAAAAGGCATTATTAAATTATTTATTATACATCTGCATTAGCTTTCGTACTTTTGGTCCTGTGTAATAATATAGAAAAAAAATTGTTTGGTTAAAGCCTTATTACGTCTGCCATTAATGGCCATCCCTATCATAAAAGCATATTAATTACATATTACATTATACAAAGCACTATGCATTATATTATTCATTTTGCGACAATTATTAATAACATCTTTCAGTGAAAAAAGTTTGCCTTTACTCAGAGGACAATTACAACGTCTACAGTGTATTGGAGTGCAATGAGAAAGGCACAACACCAATTATGAGACATATTATGAGGCATTTTCAAACATATAATATCAAATGTTTCTTTAAAAATAAATCTAAAAAGTCATCATTGACAACTAAGTGGAAATTTCGATCTTAAAAATATGATTGTCTCTCTACCAGGGAAATCAAGATGATTACTAGTATGTTTTTTTTTGTTTAGGTGATAACTTCTGTGTGTACTTCTGTATGTCAATATATCCCCACTTTTTGCCACTTTTCTCAATGCTTAGAGATATTTTATCTAATGTTTCGTAAATGAGTGCTCTTGGAGATTCAGAATCAGTCATTCTGACAATGATTTTTGTCAGAAATACGAATTTATCGATTATGATACATGCATAGAGATGATTTTTGGGGAATGTGAGTTTACCTCGATTAGTCAGAGAGGACGTTTCTAATTGTTCAATATCGATTTCTGACGGCTCTCCGACATCTTGAATTTTTGAGATAAATGAAATTTTATTTGAAGTTAAGGAACATTGCTAAAAGCAATGTTCGTAAAATACTTGTTTTGTTTAGGTTAAATAAGTATTTGAGTCATCGACATTTGTAAAGCCATTTGAATAAGGTCCTAATTCGTTGTTACATGTATCGAGGTTTTCCAAAGGATGTAAAATTACGTAGGACTCACGGAGTTGTCTTTCCTCGAAAGCCATATTGTTTGCTTCATCACACATCATATTTTTAGGTTCTACATACGTATTCCTCTCAAGTGTAAAGTCACTTGTAATTTCGACATTAATTTCTTTTGGGTGCACGGGTACGATATCATTATTTTGTTTAACATCGCTCCCCTGAGTAATTGATTCTGATTCATCTTTCTTCAATTTTTGTATCGATGGTTCGGAATCCTTGGAAACTGTATTATTTCCCGGATTATTATACCTGGTAGATTGAAGGCCACGCAAATCATTTTCTTCATTTTGTTCTGCTAGTCCATCAATTGAAACAGCCTTTTCAGTTCCCTTTCTCCAAAATCCTCCTCTCCTAGAAGTATTTATTGAGAGAGGAGTCAAAGATTAATTGTGTATAACTCTGCATTTGGTTATAGTATTTAATGTTAATTAATCTAATTTTTGGATTCATTGCAATAAAATAATCAACATTCAGCAACAAGAAGGCATTACAGCGCTTCTTGATTATCCATAACAGCTATAGAAATACAAAATGTATTTATTCTAAATTAAATGCATATTTTGATATAAGTTTAAGATAGGGGTAACTACGTACGTACGAACCTACTTAAGAGTAAGCGGAAAGTCAAATCATAAAAAAAAAAAAACTTGCAACATCTTTCATATTTTTTTGCCTTTCATAAGCAGTCATATCCTACTTAAAAATATAAATTTAACAATGGTATGTTAGGTCATTTCTTTTACATATGTATTTATTAATGTTTATATCTTTACTTATATTTTATACCGTTTTTGAAATGTACATAGGAGACTAAAACTAAACAAGAAATAATGTTCATTAATTGCGTTCATTGCTCACCTTCTTCTGTAAACATATGCACCAGCAATGCCGAATACTATAAGAATTGCAAAGACACCAGAAATGGCTAGTCCCGTCTTCCACCCGGACGAATCTTCAAGATATATTTCTGTTTACAAAACAATTCTCTTTGTTATTAGTACTCAAAAACAAGCTGTAAATACACAAAAAAGTTAACATTATGTTAATATATTCAATATATTTACAATGCCTATATCGTGTTATGGGAGAGGTTAAAATAATGCTTAACTTTCTATGCTTATCTTTTCTAAGTAACATGGTTTTTTTTCTTGATAAGATGCAGGACATACTGAATTCATTTGACGTTCTTTCAAAAGTATTTTAAAACAATCGAAATGCACTTAAGGAGAAAATTGATATTTTTCGGATGATCTCCATTTTAGAAAATGAAACGTATGGAGATAGCAAACAGTGTTCAAGATCAAATGTCCATAAAACAATACAAAACAGGAGCAGAGCAAACACACATCTCCAAAGATGGGATCAGGTGCTATGAACACGCAAATTCAGCTCCCTTTAAAATTGTTACCTTTCATAGAAAGATTGCATCCGTGAGTCGGGGAGCAATTTCCTGAGCAATCACACTTCTTCAGACAAAAACGTCCATAGTATTTAGAAGGACAGTCAAGACACTTTTCTCCATATGTCCCAGGCCAACACTCTGATTGAAATAAAGAAAAATGTACTTTAGCTTTAATCAGGAACTCTGTGAAATATGAATGTGACAATCTGGTGGAATATGTAACATGAACTTTCTTGTGAATGAAATATATAGGCAAATAAATCAAAAGAAGTCTATCAAAACAAACCTTCACATTCCTTTCCAACTTTTCGATAATTTGGACAGCAACTTCTTGATCTAAAATAAATAAGTTAATATGAAAAAAAGATCGTGCAATTATAAATTAAAACGAAGAACTCCCCTAGGCACCGGATTCTATTTCTTGAATTCTCGGATTCCTTGTTTAATTCCTTAGTCCGTGAACAAAAGATTTTTTCGAAGGTTTTCTCAGTGTTCATTTTCTCTTTTTCTTCTCCTCATAGTTTACGGACACTGGCAAGTCACGTTTATCCGGAGAAAACTGTTTAATACACGCCATTGGGATTTTCATTTCAAAAACTGTGATAGGGAGTGAATTCTCTACATAGTGAAAAAAATCTTTTGTTACAAAGATAAAGAAAAGCATATGAGTCCTTCAATGGATATTATCATATCTACAGTAAGAAAAAAAGCAACGATTGTTTTGATTGTTTGACTGTGTGTTGTTTAACGTCCCTCTCGAGAGTTTTCACTCATATGGAGACGACGCCACTTGACGGTGGAGAGCTACAAAATTTGACATATACTCGGCACTTAGGGTCATTGAACAGTGAGGGATCTTTTTTGTGTCTGTACCTACAGCGACACGGTACCTCGGTTTATACGATCTCATCAGAAGGATCGGTCTCCACGTCTCACACTGGGATTCGAACCCGTCACATAAGGATCAGTTCCTTACTTTGCGACTCTAGAGCAGACGCTCTAACCACTGCGCCACTCCTGCAAGGCGATGGCTTTGTTGAACATTGTATTCAAAGGAGATACAGTCAGCAGATCGTTGTTTACCTTATCTTTGTTGGGAAGAGCAAAGATCAGAAAAATGCTAAGAACAGTTTCGAGATCTTGTTACGGAGGCGCTACCTGGTATTTAATAGATCGAACTAAAATTAAAAATAAATTCATGCCAATATTTTGTAACAATTGTGTTTACGGCAAAGTACATGATTGACAAAGTTTTAAAGGAACGGTAGATTGATGGATAAAATGTACCAGAATTTAACATGTTTGAAGCATCATTACCCAAGACATCTTGAAAAATACTTACTGAAAGTCATGAACCTTGTCCATGTCTATCAATACAAGTTTCTTAGATATTGTTTTACAGTAAAATGTTTCTAAAGGTCATTATACTGCAGGGAAAGTGTTTATTGAAACCGTTTTACAAAACTATTTTGTTAAAAGTTTGGGTTTTTTTTCGACTTACCGTTTTTCCACCAAACATAATTCTGAAAAAAAGAAAAACATCAAAAAGAGTCAATTGATCCATAATACAGTATAAACTCTATTTTGATTACTTGGAAAATAATGAAACACAAACTTGATTTTAAGTAGATGATTTGTGGGTCAGGAACGCATCCAATCTTTTTATCACATATTTCTCCATTTGAGCAGTTGCATCTTTTACAAGGAATTTGCCCTCTGTGAATTTCCGGACAGTCTTTGCAGCACGTACTTCCAGATGGACATTCTGTAAAGAAAAATAATTTGGTGTGATTTATTTTAAAATTTTGCAATTTTGTAAATCAAAATGTATGTTTTAACCATATACTGCGAACACACATATTTTGTGAGGTCAAATCTTCCAGGTTTGGTGAAAATATTGGTTTGTGGGATTTGATTTCATGGTTGAAAATTTAGAGTATTGCATATGAAATTTTACATATTGTTGTGCTCGTAAATTAATGGGTCTTTCTATACCTTTCCACCTCGAAAACAACGAAAATTAAATCCCCACATAGAAATAAGTGATTTCAAAGTATCATTTTTTGTTTACCTTCACACTTTTCATTTCCCTTCGCAATATTTTCGCAACATATGTTTGAAGACCTTTGGAAAAAAAATGAATTTTTACATGTATTTCATAGAAAATCTTATACATTCAAATTTTAACATATAATGCAGTTGGTTTCATGTATGAATCATCTATGAAATAAAAATGCAAAGTCATAAAAACGCAAGTGTCATACTTACATTTTAGATGAATCCTAGTTTCTGTGAAGACGATTAAATACTTCGTGAAGTAGAACACATTAACAAGTTTGATGTGTACTATTCAGTGATAAAACAACTATTCAGTTTTATGTCTAGTATATATTTAGTAGGTTGATACACTAACATAAGTTTGCAGTTTGAACGTAAAAAAATCGTCTTTCCGTCAAGGAAATAAACTTTTTAACAGGAATTAAGATATATATCACTCTGAATTATTTAAAAATGAACAATTATTGCACCGTTTTTTACTGTTACTGGAAACAGGACTAAATATAGTAATTAACTGGTTTATAATACGGAAATATGATCAAAACACATAAATGATGATCTCTATCGATAAAAAGTCATGTATTTCTCTGAGAAAATTAGAAATAAGGGAAAGCTGTCAAACATTTCCTTGTTTTAGAGGTTAAATGTTCTATGCGAGGGTAAAAATAATGTTTGCAATTATATAAAAGTATATCATACTTCTTTGCAGAAAAAATATGAGTTCACATGAGAAAAACCATCAAGGTTCTCGCCTAAATTTAAAAAAGTAAAAAAAACAGTAAAATTTTAGCGCGATAGGAAAATAGATTTTAATTCATACCGGTATATCTAAAAAAGATTTTCAAAATAGTGTATAGATTTTTGTATTTTTAGTGCTAAACCGTGAACAAATACTGACTGGCCTGGACCCTTGGTTGGCTTGTACAATCAGTTATTTTCTAGACATAATGTATGAAAAAAATAAAATTATTTTCACATTTATTTAATAAAAACAAATACATTCATTCAAGAAATTTTAACTATCTAAAGCAGTTGGTTTCATGTATGAATCTCTCCATTCTACGTGATTGTATAAAATGAAAAGTCATTTAAAAAAACTGCGAGTAAAGGATAGTCGGAAATTGACCTTTCATATGACCTTTCAGTACCCAATCGCAGTGTACGAAATACTGCTGATGTAATTTGTTGATTTCACATGGAAACAAAAATTTGTTGTTAATGTCACAAGCGAGAGGCGTAAATAAAACAACTATTTTGTTATATGCCACTAGGAAAGAGTATATTTTGTGGCTTGATACATGCTTACATAATGTCGTTCACACCGCGAGTCAAATATCGTACGTGTATCAACATAATTTTATTGTAATCAGAAAGTGATGAAATGTTCCATCATTAACAGACATATTCTTGTATTCATATCAAGCAAAATTTGTGCAAAATCTTATTTATAAAGAAAAATTGCTGTGGCCTTCAATGCTTTTTACTGCATTTACTGGAAACATGACTGTCAATTAGTAATTAACTGGTTTATAACATGTCGATACGATATATCCTGAAACACATAAAAGATGATCTCAGACATCTGTTTCATACTTGGATATTTTCTTGAAAAATACATTAATGGAAATCTAACAAAAGCTATGATAAAGGTGATTTAACTGTTTTAAAGGTTTAATTCCTTTACTTATGCAGTAAATAATTGTACCTGGATTATATTATAAAAGGTATATATCTCCTTTGCAGATAAAAAGAGATGTACATATGAACAAAAAACGGGGTAAATTATTGACAAACCAGTTGATGAAACAAGAGTATCAGCGGTCCCATTTAAAGTTATATAAAAGAAATTTTGTCACAGAAAAATGTTAGCGCCATAGGATAATAAATTTTAATTCATATATCTCATAGAAATTTTCAAAAATTTTAGTACAGAATTTATACACTGAATTCGGATTTTCCGTTATTTCCCTACCATGACAAGGACCACTCGGCGGGCGTGGATCCTTGATTGGCTTGTAATATCAGTTATTTTCTAGACGATAATTTGTGGATATAATGTATGAATGAAAAGGGATAGAAAAAAATTTCCACACTTCCCCTTAATATTAAATGCTACATATATACATTAATGGTAGTCAGAATAAAAGTAAAGGTCTAACAATTTGCAGGAATGAAATATATGGAGATAAAGAATAGCATTTGAATTCAAGCTCAAAAGTCCATTAAATGATGCAAAATAGAAGCACAGCAGACACGGACCTCTTAAACATTAGAGGTGGAATTATATGGAATGGAGGAGTGGGCATCCTTTGCCGACGAGTCACACCCAAGTATACCTTGTCATGATCAGTGTGAAAATAATGGCATAACAATTAGTATGTAAACAGTCAACCAGCATTTGGCATAATAGACTTAAACAGTCATTACCTATATTTTATGTCTTAGGCTAGGCGAACGAGAATCAACACTCCAACATTAGTCGAAACTCATTGGTGGGTTTTATTTTAAATATATCACTTCCTATTAATGTTAAAAGATTGAAAGTCTTAGAGATTTCGGTGATATGTTTCTATAATTCAGAAATATATCTTCTCTGATTGTCTTTTGTAATTACCAGAATATCGGTTCCTGATTTCGTCTACTTACTTGTTCTGTCCTAGATTTTTGTGTCTGCTTTACCAAAAAAAAGCTCAGTTGTCCTTTGTAGCGGGGCTATTATTACGTGTGACTCTTCTTTTAAAAAAAAACGTCTAAGATATAAATTTTATGCTAAAAAGTCAAGGTCAAATGATGACGTCAAACATTTGTAAACGTGTCTTTGGGGAAATCACGAAATTTTAATTCTTTACAGAAATTTATTCATACAGGTTAAACAAGTTACATGTACCTCTTAAGCCTGCATCAGGCCTATTGAGGAACTATATTTTCAAAAAATTACGTGTAAACATTAGTAATCTTTTAAATTTTCTCTTATGTTGGAATTTCTTATTCCATTACATCTTTCATCTAAATTCAAATTTTCTGTTTAATTACAAAGACAAAACATATATTTTTTTTAATTTATTAATTTTTCAAATGTTTGCACCATAAAGTTCATTTTCTCTCAATATTGTCTCTGTTGTTGGATGAAATTGAAGTTTGTCATACGCAGAATCTAGAATGATATGGGTACTATAAATGTTGCCGGTAGAAACAGTTCCTTGGTTGTGCTGATGACTTTGATGTTGTTTCTTATTTATATCTCTTATAACTTCTGAATACATTGCATCGTCCTTTTCATTAGGGCTGTCATTTAAAGTAGTTAGATCTTTAATGACATACGGCTTCGCCAGTTGTCTGCTTGTGTGTTTATTATTTATCCTGAAGATATTTCTTCTGAAATGTAAAAATAATTTGTCTACGTATGGTTAAGTCCATGAAATTAATATGATATCTTATTGGAAATAAAATATATTTTTACTTTTTTCATGCTTTTCATGCATGTATTTGTTTATGAGATTTTAAGAAATTTATGTCCCCAGTAATCGAATTGTTGTCCTGTCCGTATGTGTGTTGGTCTGTTTACATGCATTTACCTTTTATTTATCTCTTTGTTTGTCCGGAAAAAATTATCCATAACTTTTGATTGCTTTGGGATATTGCTATTTCATAAATGTATTCCTTGTGACAAGACATTTCTTAAGGTAACACATAAGTCATTTCAAGGAATATATTTCAATACGGTATATCTCAAAACTAAAAAGTTACCGCATTATTATTTTTTTTTTGGTCCCGATGTCTTCAATCACTATTCACTGCATTTTATGACCGACCAAGAAAAGGTAAACATGAAGCAGGATGCATTTACGACTCAGAAACACTAATTGATCAATTGCCCTATTTCACAGATAGCTCCAGTTTGTATTATAGTACTTTTTAACAGCTGTTACTAGTACTCTGAGCCCGGACCTACAACGAGAGTTCGAATTCCACTGTAAAATGTAGAGACTGGTCCTTTGACTGGAACCGTTTAAATCATGGTCTTGTATTGCAGTGCTTACTGACTGGCTACAAAAAATCGCTGATTAAATGCCTAAAGTACAAATGCATTACCAGCGAGTCGTTGTGACCTCATTTAGAGAAAATTTTAAATTTTTTTTTCTTGGAATTAACTGTACAAGCTTTAAGAGAAATAAGAACAGAGAAGGGAATCATTCGTAGGAATCTTACATGTGTTATTTATTGTAATCAGCGTCTTTTTTGGAAAGTTTAAATACATGATATATTTTAGTGCTACTATAACAGATCTATTTGTACTAAAATGTCAGATATATATTTTTTTCAGAGACAGTGAGAGAGAGAGAGAGAGAGAAGTAGACAGTGTGAGAAAATAATAAAACGAGAATTGTTTTAAACTCAGAATACTGACCATGTTTACTTAAATTTTTTTTTTTTTTTTTTTGCCGAAGATATATATATATATATATATATATATATATATATATATATATATATATATATATATATATATATATATTTATGATTATGATTTTGAATCATAAAAATAACTTTTGAAATGCGGAAAATAAAATTAAAGACTTCTTCATCTATTCTGATATACCATATATTGCAATATTTATTGAACAACCCTTGTATTGTTAATTTCTTTACCTTTTATAAAGGAAAACAGAAACAGCGATTATGCTTGTCAAACAGACAATTAAAGAAATCATCACCGAGGCCAACACACCTGGTTGTATACCATCATCATCATCATCAGGATCCATTTCCAGTCCATAATCTGACACTAAAACAACAAAAAAGATTATATGTTTTAAAAATCAAATAAGTACATGTACCTTTCCCTGTCCATTTAATAAAACTACAAAGCTGCTTTGATTGCACAATTCTTTCTTTGACATTCATATTCTTTTTTCCATTTAATGGTGAATTAAAGGCATTATATGAAGAAATGGCAAAATTCTTTATAAAATTCTAGGGACAACAAAAACATGCATATTAATTTTAAGCTATTTGATTGATTGTGATCACAAACAGTACCTGATCATGCTCAAAGGCCAACGGGACATGAAATTTGGGAGTATTGCAAAAATACCTACAGATACAATCAGAAGGTGGAGCCGAGTACCATTGAGGAGTAAGCTTCACATGTTGACTTTAACACCTACCGATTGCCTTTTTTCTTGACTGGGTAGTCTAAAATTAGATGTCTAGCCAAATTGGTCTTAAAACGTCAGCCGACATTCGAAATAACGATATATTTTCCTTGTAAAAGACGTATTTGTTCTGTTTCATAGAATTTGCAAAACATTGACTTTTAAACTAGATTGATGACACCTATATAACATTGACTTTGTTGTCAATACCCTGCCGCGTTTAAGAAAGATGATCAAAAAAAGAACTTGATCCTGCGTGTTGATCACGGATTACCGAAATGCAAGTTACTACGTATAAGGAATTATTCTACGTTAAAACTTCGTGTATTCAAAGAAAATTGACTCAAATACCCTTCCTAATCAGCTTCCGATCGCTACTATTTTAAAAAAAAACACTCACAAGAAAATATTCGATGCATTCGTCCATGATGTAAAAATAGATTGTATCGAGTATTTTTGTAGAAAGTGTAGAAATTGATTATATAAAATCAGAGTTTATTCACATTATATTTGTTCTTTTGATTTTTTTTTAAGTCAACCTTGGTCTGACATGACTTTTCGAATATATTTAATATTGGTGAAGTTTTTTTTCTATACATCCTCATGTTTTTGTGAAGAGTAATGAAAAGGATTTGGAAAACGTGTACATGTACATGTATATGCATCATAATCTTACAGATCTTAAACTTCAATCTCTCGAAATTTAAGATAATTTTTATTAAATTAAAGGGAACAAAATCTAGAATGAAGACATATACGAACCTGTATTCACTAGCGTACATCCATTTACGATATCACAAATGTGACTATCGCTACAATTGCATTTCTTCGCACAATTCTTGCCATAATAATTCTCTGGACAATTTTCTGAACAATTAATACCATAAGTTCCAAGTGGGCATTCTGTAAAGAGGAAATTAATACCATTAAAGCAAACATTTTTGAGGAAGGAAATGTCTCACATGTCCACGTATTTGCATCTATCAACCCATATAAAATATTGGCTCTTGATATAGTTGGAAGACGCAATAAAAAATTGTTGGATACGGAGATGTATACGTTCTAAAAGGATGCATAAGATACATGCAACATGTAAAGGGACATTTAAAAGAAGGAGTATTATGATAATTTTAGCTTGTTATTATAACAAGAAGTAACTGATTTAACTCAAATTTATCAATTTGATATATATTGAAGTCATTCATCGACAGGGATTAGATTTTTCGGTTGTGGGCAGCAGATTATCAATTCATTGATCTCATAAATATTTGAATAATAACATCCTTTAATTATTTAAAGATAACCTATTTTTTATGCTAATTTCATATAAAGATTTTTTAAAGCCGCTTGGTCCGATTCTAATCGCCAAAAATTATATTCGTTTTTCTTCTTGAAAAATAATTGTCCATAAATTATTTCAACTTTTGTCAAATTATATCCCCATAGTCTTTTTCTTTTTAAAGATATCAAAATTCAAAATTTTAAAAAATAATTTTTGTTAGGTCATACAAAAAATAATCCTTTGTTTACATTGCGTGAAATCACCTTCGAAAAATTTAATTTATCGCTTACATGCATAACTCATGAAGAACAAACCCGGGATTTTTTTCCACAACAAAGTGTACACGGGCAATATTCTAGCCCTCGTTACTAAACTCACTTTTTTTAAAAATCTTTAAAAATATCTGATTTTTTCCTTTAGTCTGTAAATATTAATATTAAAATTACTATGGATTATATTAATTTCTTAATTTTTATAAGATATATCATGACTTAGGATGAAAAAAAAAATACTCGGGTTTGAATTCTCTTCATAATTAGATATAACCGATAAAAGTATTTTTTTTTCAAAGGTGACTTTAAAACAGATCTCAACTTCCCGTCAGGAACTGCTGTTTGTCAACAATGTTTTTGGTCCATGTTTTCCATGTAAGGATTGTTGTAATAAACTATTAAATCAATCTTATAAATTATTGCTAAATATTAACTATGTAATGACGTACTTTTATTGTTTAAGATAATATGTGCCTGTTTCGGATGAAGCGGCTTTAAAGAACAAAGTGTCGATGCAGCAAATTATTTTTACATGTAAATTGTCATACTTACAATGAAGATTTTGTTTCCTTGCAATGGAAAGAAAATCGGGAGGGAGTGTTTGATTTCAAGTTACATTTCATGGCGTTTTTTAATATTTGCACTGAGGAAAAAATACATGTACACATATGCAAACACTTTAATACATACGAACACAGGTCAAGTTGACTTGATAGTGGTTTACACAACATCTGAACGGATCTCTAGAAAAAAAATAAAATTAAAATGAATTAAAATTTATTCAGTCAAATGACTGAGTAATTTTCTTGTCTTTGAACCTTGGAAATATTTGAAGATCATTGGTTCATTTTATCAAATGCCCTTTGACGGTATTTTATACTACTTGTTTTTAAGAGAAAAGATTGATCGCTTCTTTTCATAAAATTTGATAAATTTTGATGGCGAACACAAAAGAATATTTGCATATCTACTGCTCTCTCATACCAAGAACATGTAGTCTTCAATTGCGTTTATTGGACTATAGACGCAATTTTACCTCTACTATGTGTGCAATTGCTCTATCACTCTCGTGTAGAACAATCTCGACTACACTTGTATAAGGTGTTGAGAAGTATATATATGAAATGTTTCGTAAGAGGAATGAAAATAAGTTTTTAATAATATTTTTTGAAAAAAAGGAAATTCAGAATATTTAAAATTGCTGATTTATATCTTTAAAAATTCAGTTTTGGTCAATGTATTCAATTGTACAATAAATCTTTATAAAATCATAGAGAACTGCCATATTTTTATTTTTTCGTATCATGCATATTTTTACAAAGAACGATAACTCTTCACACTTGGGTAAATAACATTCAGAAAGAGAAAATTTCTATTTCAAGAATGATTTCAGCTATTAAAAATAAATAGAAAAACTAAAAATATATATATAAAAAAGCATTTTGGTGTAATAATCATGATAAAAAAAATTCTCATTTTTCATCATAGTGTTAAATTATTGATTTTTGTCAGAGTGTTTTCATAACGTTGATCGATGACGTCACAACTACATCAAAACAAAAATGTGATGACGGCGTTGCTTGTATCCAGATAACTGTGTTTGAGAGGGAAATACTTTATAAATTGTTTGTGATTTATTAGAGAAAAGGAGCATTAATCAGGTTTACTGATTTTAAAGCCGTATGTTTTTCTTTACTGAGGACAAGAAGCTGTGTCCTTATGTGAATCAGGAATTCCTCTGATATTCTTGAAAAAAAATCAAAGAATGCAAATATAAGTAATAAACAACGATTATTAAGTGAACATGGCAAAATGAATAGCAATAGCTCTGCTGGCATATTTTCCATGATGCGCTAGCGCGCATCATGGAATATGCCAGCAGAGCATTTGCTATTCATAACGCCATGTTCACTTAATAATCGTTGTTTATTTCTTAATTATACGTAGATCTTTTCAAGTCTCTTTAATGAAAAAAATAAATTTAATTCAAACAAATTATTTTTTTTAAACTCCTGTTTAGAAGCTAGATGAATTAGAAATTTTCAAACAAAGCATGTATATATCTTTCATACATCTGAAATTAAAGATATAGTTGCTTTTCTAAAACTTCTTAAGGAAGTTAGAGAAATGAAACATAAAGAGATAACGAACAATATCAAACGTCCTTCTGAACAATATAAATCGATAATGTTTACCCACCTCTTATGTTTTGGAGGTCGGTGTTCATATTTTGTATTGTTTTATGGACTTTTGATCTTGAATACTGTTCCTTATCTCCATATTTCATTATTCATCCATTTTTTTCCTTTATCTTATTTACGCATCGATCATGTCGATTATATACAAATGCAGTGTACTAACACCTATGGAAGTTAAAACATCTACATCTTGAGTCCTAATTACAGAAAAAACTAAATACATATATCTCATAAACATATGATCTCAATGGTTAAGAGGAAATAATGACTGTATCATAAGTACTCTTGGTCATTCACTATTTTGATTCGCGTAAACTACTGAAAGTGACTTAGACTAGATCTGTAGTCGTTGGTTGTTTTACGTATATAAATACGTTTTTGACAAGATTTATATTTAAATAAAATGACTGCATCATTTATTCTACTTCTATCATTTAACTCTTACCAGGAAAATTCTTGCCAATTAACTCAAAGAGGAAGAAGTGTTAACTTTAATCATAAGGAAAAGGTTGTTTACATGATCAAATTTATTTTTCTTCCGTGATAATTCTTATTAAATATTGCACAAGGAGAAAATATATATATCCAGACAATTAATCGCGCCAATGTTTGTTTTCCCTCTCGGTTTACTATTAAATGACTGAATTAAATAAACGATTTAAATACAAAATATAGCTTCAGTATATATACGATGTTTTATATATATAACATCCTTGTACAGAAGCAAAATTAATGTAAACCACTGTTTATCGAGTTTACCCGTTTGTGTGGTTTTTTTTTATTCGATCCCTCGACAAAACTACTTCAAAAGAGCAAACTAACATACCCTTACCGATTGCATACTCCATCTGTGAAAGGCATACAAATAAAGTCACACAATAAAACTGCTAGAAAAACAAAGTGCTTCTGTCTCTTCATAATCGCTCTGCATTATGTTTAACTAAGGGACCGAGTACTTACGATGACAGCTGATTTTAAGGACAGTTTTCCGGAACGTAATTTTGCAAAATTCCTTTACCATATCAGGCTATAAACATTGTGATCTATTGTATAATACTTGTGATATCTTTTCACAGCTTTTTACAGCAGAAATGTCTTTAATTAACTTATCTCATTCTTTTAAAGAACTATATTCGGTATATTGCATATATTTGCCCCCCACAAAAGTCAAATTTTGAAAACTTCCTGAATTGTGCTGATTTCAATAAATTGTATGAGAAATATAAATTAACAGAAAATATTATAGTGTCAAAGCAGTGTATTCACAAATTTTATTTTTATGACGTCACAAACTAGTCAGATTTTATATCCTTTTTCAGAAAGAGGACAAAATGGACAAAATTTCAACAATTTAAGCTTTAAAATTTATAGAGCGCAAGTTTGTTCAGGAACAATATTGACATATTTCAGTAATATTATCATTCTACACATTATATCAAAAATTGATCCTGAACACACATGCACTCGGTGACTTTTACTCATAATATCGACGAAATATGTATATTTTTCTGTAAAATTCATAAAAACTGAAATTTACGTCATGTTTGTGACGTCATTACGTACATATGGCGTCATTACCTATGAAAATATTCAGTGCTTTGAAGTCAGCATATACTCCCCTGTTTAAGAACTTAATTAAGTATATCTCCATCAAAGTTTAATTGAGGGGGGGGGGCAAACATTGGTTATTACCGAATAAAGTTCTTTGTTTGATAAAAATAGAGAGAAATGTTAAAAATAAAATATATGAATGTGCATTTGAAATGGTTAATTAGCTGCATTAAAATGTTTTAATGCATTGTCAATCATAAAAATTTAGTTACTTGTTTGCACATTAATATGTCTTGTCATTTTATAAAGTTTGAAAAAAAATTAAATATTTGAGCTCTTTATAAGGTTTAAATAAATTAAATACGAGGGCTGTCCCGTAAAATCGTGGACAAGTTGTCTAGTTTGAAAAATAATCATCACTGCGTTCTGAAATTTTCACCACTTTTTAGTAGATAAATTATGAATATACATAGCAAATTTCAAATAGATATATGCATAGGTAAACAAATTGTGATATTTTATGTTATGTACTGTATCGCCCTACGGCGCACGGATGATAACGTCAAAGTGCCTAAAACAGCGTCACGTTTCATCTTTGCTAAACTTAAAGTTGGATAAGCCCCACTTAAATTTAGAAATTTTATTGATTTACATATGTGAGTATCTATAACCAGTTAAGAAACCAATAAGGCACACTCATGCGATCTTCTGAATATTTATTAGCAAGTTACAGACAGTATTCTCACCATCATTCAACTAAAAGAGAATCTCAGTCTGTCCATATGTTTTGTACTATCTGGGGACTCGACCACGAAGACTTCACTAAGAAAACTTTCATTTCATTTATATACTAAAGATCTGGTGATATTTTTCATATTTTCTTTCTTCTGTATTCATTTAAAGTCTCTTAAGGCGTCATTACAACATCCTAATCTATCTGAACTGCTCTCCGGTGCGCCGTAACGTCATAAAAAGTCGCCATTTTTCGTGTATTGTGTTTATTACTTTCCCATTTCAAATGCTCGGGAAACTGCCAAAAATTAACCAAATGCCTTGAAATTTTTAAAAAGACGACAGAATTGATTAAGGAATGGAATTAGGATAATTTTCATCCTAATCTTATGTATTGAAAACTTTTATTACGAATTAATTCTTATGTCTTCTCTAATATAACCTTGCTATTTTTACCGTGCGCCGTAGGACCGTACCTTGTGCACATTCAAGCAGAATAAGATTTTTATTTTTGAATATATATTATCAAAAACATTATGATTCATTTAAATATGATGAATAAACATTTACTGAAAATTTCAGCTTAGTGCGCCAATTACTTTTCGAGAAAAACGCTTTGTCCACGATTTTATGGGACAACCCTCGTATGTCAACCATATGGCTAACCTAGTTACATCACAGCTTTTAATTTATGAAAATTAACAACAAGGTGAGCTTTCAATTAGACTTCAAGAAACATTACTAACGTAACAGTCAAACAAAAAAATATATTGGAATAGATTAGTTTATGCCTCAGAAAATGCGACTTATCTACTGCACGGATTCAATACTTGTTCTGAAACAGTTGTGTACGCAAAAAATGCAAAGGATTACTAATTCTTAAAGAATACCAACATTATTTAGAAAATTGAAAGTCATTTAATTATCTACTTTCCTCTAAAAATTGTTGCTTATTAAAATTTTCTTTATATATTTCTTATTTTATTTAAAAGCATCAGCATATCAAAGCCATACAAAACACTCCTCCAAATTGATCAAATATTGATTAAGCTTTAAATAGATGAGAAAAACGGTAACTTTGATTGAACAAAAACTCACCAGACAGAAAGATTATTTGTTGGCTTAATCATTTGAAAATCTACAGAAATTAGAAAAGTTCCCTCAAGAATTCTTAAAGGTAAAAAAAAAGGAACGGGGAATTCTTAAACTCTTCATTAGATTCTCAAGAAAAACAAATTAACGTATACAGTAAATGGCTAAAAGTAAATGGCGATGTTTATATAACATAAGTGACCATGGGTAACTACATTATCAATTTAACTCTCCAGGCCTCTCTATCCTGATCAGTGATTCCTACCTCCTTCCTGTTTTTATCCATTCCTTTGACGTCTGCCTCCAAATCTCTCCGTTAGGGGGTTCTTTGGTGTACCTCACCTTCGTTTTCTTTGTTGGTTCCAGGATAGGATTTGCATTGTTTGTGATGTTATTGTGGAGAGCTTGCGTAGAGTAAGTCCTATCCACCTCCATCTTCCCAGCATTATTTCTGCTTCTGTAGGTGCTTGGTTTGTTCTTTGCCACAATTTGATGTTGCTTAATTGTCGGGCCATCTGGTCTGGACGAAACGTCTCAGACAAGAGTTGAAGAATTTCTGGATCCCGACTGTTGTTGCAACGGTCATCCTCCATGTCTCGGAACCATAGAAAAGCAAAGCTTTAACATTGGTGTTAAAAAGCCCAACTTTGGTGCACGTTGAAATTCCCTTGGTCTCCCATATGTTTCCAAGTTGCAGGAAAGCTACTTTGACCTTTTCTATTCTTGCTTTTATTTCAGTTTCCGTTTTTTTTATTGTTGGTCTTCTGTACTGCCAAGGTAAATAAATAATTCTACCTCCTCTTTTTTCTGTCCTTCTATATTTAATGAAGCCTGTGATGGTGTGTTTGCTCTAGGATCTTTTTTTGCGATATTGATGTTGATTCCTATCTGTGCTGATGTTTCTGCCACTGTTTTAATTTTCTTCTGCATTTGTGCCTGGGTATGTGAAAGAAGTGCCAGTAATCTGCAAAGTTTAGATCGTCTACCTGGGACCATGGTGTCTAGTGTAATCCATTTTTTCTATTGTCTGTGGATGATTTCATAATCCAGTCCATTGGATGAAGAAACAGAAAAGGTGACAAAAGACATCCCTGACAAACTCCTGTTTGACAAGAACCTTGTATCGTTCCTGTATTTTGTTTAACACTCAAACTCTTTCGGGCAATTTTATAGCATTTCTGTATTTCCATAGTATGAGGCTTCAAAAAAGCAGAATTATCACACGCATACATATTAAATCTGTAGAACACTAGCTATTAAAGTTTGTTATATCGTTGAGGGAACATTGCGTTCCTTCAATTTATCCCTGAATAATCCCAGAGAGGACAAGGCCTCTTGCATGCAAAATTATGTATCTTATATACTCAATATAAAACCCATTCGAATTTTATCAAATGTTGTATTTATAGCGAAATGGGGATTATTTTGAAATTATTTGTAAATTAAAATGTATGAAATACATGTAAATTTCCAGCCGGTTTATTTTCGCCCCTTTCTCCCTACTTACAGGTGGGCGAATTTAAAACGGGGCAAAGTTGTTTCAAAGTGTGAAAGGGCGAAAATAAAATGGGGCGGAAATAACCCTGTATACAGTATACAGATAATAACCCTTCCAATGTTTCACATTTACATTACTTGCTCCTCTTCATTCATGACGATGAACATATTTTTAAATTGAAATGTCATTAAGCATATGATACACAAATATAAGAACAGCATAGTATGCTATTACCATATTTTCCAGTCTTATTACCTAAATACTTTACGAATAATACAGCTCCGCGCATTTTTAAAAGGTTTTTCGGACGAATTAAATTCACATCCATCTTGCAAAAAAATACTTAACATTTTCGAATTTTAGTTCGAGACATTATCCTATTCCGTATTTATAACATATCTTACGGCAAAGGAACATGTTCCTTAAATTCAGTATCTCAAGTTTTCAAAGTCGAGGTTTTGAAGGGGACTTCATTAATAAATCGTATGATTTTACATTTGTAGGAATTTAACATTCGTATTCACAAATTAATTTCATCGACCTTTTTTGATATTATTTAGGTGAAATTTTATAAATGACTTCTTAAAGATAACTATTTCTTAAAGATCTTTGCATATTTGCTATACACATCTTGGCTTTGTCGAAATGTGGCTCCGAAAAATGACAATGCTGCCTAAAGAAATTATGCCAAAAGATAGGATGTAAATTATCGTTTATCCCTTAAAATAGTAAATTTTTACTACTGAATAAAAAAATTTTACATTAAGGGTCTACAACTTTCAAATTTTGTGATGGGGCGTATCTTTCATTGTGCTAAATTTAAGAAAGTAGGAATAGAAAAATACCAGCTTTTTAACAAGTAAAACATATGAGAACTACTGTTATCATTTTGCGCTTTAGAGTTAGGTTAATTCATGTGTTTAAAAAAAAGAAGTTACATGAGCTTCACTTCTTTGTGTCTAGACAAGGCAAAGAACTGCTTGCAAAAGAACAGATACAAAGACGACTGCATTTAATTGATTTAATTTAATTAAAACATGAAAAACCACTTGGGAACTATCATAAACTATCAGCAAAGATCATATCAAAATCTTACCAATTAATTTGTTTAAATAATGTTTTCAGTGATTAAGATGAAAAAATCAAGTTATAAATCACTTTTTTCAAATATATTTTGTTGCATTTTTGCACAAAATCGCGTCGTAACAATGTGTCGTTCATCTGTGCCAAAAATTATGTGAGCTTAAAAAGTGTGGATCTGTATATTTTTCAACTGTACATGTATATGATTTGCTACAATAATTTTTCAAGCAAATTATGACACACAAATTCTCTTCCCAGTTCCCAATCTCACATAGTTTTGTCTTCCGCAATTAGGAGAGGGTAAAACGACGGAAAATTTACAGCTTCCTGGTGTGTTTATGTTTTTGTTCAAGGTCACACTTAAACGATTCTTAGAAAAAACTTAACAGATTTTCTGCATTGTCAACAAAGAAAGCTTTTTAAAGGGAAAAGACTTAAAACGTTTCTTTGTATAAACATTCTTAGTTGATTGTAAACACTTCGTGGTTTCCAAGGAAATCACTGGAGAATGATATCAATACAGCGTTGTTCATTTGATCTGAAAATATTTTATCAATTATACAAAAACAGATTGGGAAACAGACATAGCCTATATGAATTCTATCCACAACGCAAGGTTGTGTGCTATTGGATGAAAATTGAAGCATGTAAATAAAGCACAAGTGCAAACAAGAAAAATGATTCATTAGTAATTAATATACCCTTATTATGACATACTGATAAAGGTAAAGACAATGACTTTTGAAGACGTAAATATCTTTCACCGATATTTTGCATGCACACATGTATGCATGATTGTAAATGTTAATTGTTCTCCACAATTCTGAACCTTGTAAATCGTGAAGAAAACACAAGTACTTGTGAACAGGACCCTAACACCCACCTCCCGATAATCAACCCCTGGGCTTACTGGACATTTTTTCACGAATGATATTTATTACAATTGTTTATCATGTGAACAATAAAAAAAAATCGTAAAAATCCCGAAATAATCACTCCACAAAAAATACCCTATTATACATAATATGAGAGTCTTTTATTTCCTTCTGAAATGCAACAGAACAATTTAGAACAATCATGAACGTCCGTTATGAGAAAAATAGTCAAAATGATAATTTCCTTGTGATGTTTTATGCCTCCAAGAAGGAAGACTATAATTTATTTATTAAACAAACATAAGTTGAAGAATATTTCTTTTGTTTTGAATTTACTTTACTGTCCTATAATTTTAATGCACGCTACTTACGTCTAATTTTTATGTACATTTTCTGAAGGACTTTAATTTGAATACATGTCATATCGCACTCAAGCTACTATCTTTTTATTCATTAACAAATAATTCAATTTAAGCTGTAACACGACATTTGATAAAAGATTCAATTTGAATTGTATAACATAAGTCACCTACGTCATAATGAGTTACGTCAAAAACGTATTAATCCGCTTGACGTGAATTTTAAAATATGCTCAATTTAAAGGCAATTTTTTAAGGAAAAATTGTCTTATTGTCCACACTGAAGTGAAATTATAGGGAATGAAACTTTTTTTTTAACCTATGTTATACGATGTAATATAATTAATGAAATTTTACGCTCTTTATAATTCGCGGTTTATAAAGCGTAAACTGTACCAAGTAATGTAATATCGTATAGCATAGTTTAAAATAAGCTTCATTGCCTACGATTTAACATTTTAACTATACTTTGCCTTAAGGACGTATGCAACATTTGCGGTTATATTTAGTGTAAATTACTCAGTATCACATGCAGGTACCATAATACTGTAGTTACATTCCATAACTTTTACATTCTATAAACTCAAAGAACCCGTTCATGAAACCAGACTTAGGACAACTTGCTTTTTCGAAAGCATGCTTACTTACAGGCTTATGTACATATATAGATGCTAATGGAGGGATCGTGTGCATATATGAGAAATATATATAAAAATATTCTAACTAAGAATACAGTCTAAAACATGGTTGAAAATTCTTATAGACAACATTTTCGCATTGAGAAAAAACCCTGAGAATAAATGTATTAAAATAGAGATATACTGTACATAAAAATAAGTTTCTTGCAAAACTAATATTCCCCATTTGGGACTTTTATGAATAATTCCTTCAAGATTATTAAAACTAAGTATATAGAAAAGTAACAATTACTAGGTAAGTTATACATGAAGCACATCAAGTTATGTTTTCGACATGTACACTCTTGAATTAATTTTTTAGAGAATAATGGGTTACACTACAGCATCCCAGTTCCTAAAACGCTAAAACGAGGAGGTGGTAAATTGTCAAGATTAATTGATTCGCGACACATGTCGACATCTTGTGAACTTCTGGGTTCAAGAACAAAATATCCCTGACTTTCATTTTCAGTCAATGTAAAACGTCCCGGGCTCATCAATGCAGAAGTGTCAGTTGCAGATCCAGCTTTCACCATCGTGTATTTTTCATCGATGTCGAACGGAATATCTGTTGATTTTTTTTCTTTTGGTTTGCTTTTAAAGGAAGAAAACTGTCTTAATAATGGACGATGACTGGATTCATTAATACTATCCATTTCTTCTTCCTTTTTAATACAGGAATACATATAAGCAGGTGATTCTTCCTCTGATATGGTTGAACAGGTGCTTGGAAGTTCACTCACTAAAACTCTTCCTTTTGGATTCATTGCACAGTCTTTACACGGAAGGCGTAAACTAGATTTTGACTTGTGTGGTTCACAACATGTTGATGAAGATTGTGTGTAGCTATTTAAATTATTTTCATCTAAAAATAAATATACATGGATTTAAAAATCCTTTAATTTTAATATTCTTTATGATAAATCAACAATTGTTTGTAAAAGAAATAGGGTAAAAAGGATGGAAGCTTCAGCGCGTCATCTTAAAAGAGTTTAGTATGTTATTTGAAGAAATCGATTTGGAATCACACTTAAAGAAAATATTCAAGCACATGTACCTGGTAAAAATAAACTCAAATTTACATATTCTGCTCTTTTGGTAATTTTTTTTATAAGAAGAACAAATTTTAATTTTACTTTTCAGAGACCATAAGATGTATGTATTAGTATAGTTATATAACTATAACGTCACCATTATATGTTGTCACCGTTGGTCTCCAAGAGCTCTTCTCTTTCATTTTCAGACTAAATATCAAAAAGAATGTAGCTAGAAAGTAATTATCATATTTTTCAGTATTGCAAATGATTAAAATGCATGCTGTGCTTCACATTCTTCAGTTAACATAATAATTTAAAATCATAGATGAAACCAAAGACATGGGATATGAGCTGTATCTTATATCTTTCACGACTTTATAAATATGCTGATACAAATAAATAAATGTGAAATATAATTCATGGCTTGACTAGCCAATAAAAAGAGAATTATGTACATTCAGATATCTATACCGTGTTTTACAAGCTCCAATGAAAATACAGATGATGACGATAGTTCCACCGACAGATCCCGCAATAATCCAAAGTTTTGTCGAGAGAAGAAATGAAGGGACACTGCTGGTATTAAATTTTGGGTCGTCTACAAAGGAAATATTTTTTACATACACTATAAGAAATGAATTACTTTCTATAGAAATTCATCAAGCTTTTAAGACTCGAATCAAACATTATGCAGATCGTTTACATGTAGCTTTCTACAAAATGAATATATATATATATATATATATATATATATATATATATATATATATATATATATATATATATATATATATATATATATATATATATATATATATATATATATATATATATATATATATATATATATATTTCCTACGATGTTCAATTGTGGACGTTGAAAAAAATATCGCAGTACTTGATTGTTGACCTAAGAAAATAGAAATATTATATAAATATTGCATGTAGTTGAGTGTAACATTGAAAATTTTCACCCCAAGAAAACCATTGTCAACCGAGGCTGCATATAATAATCTAATTAAAATCAGATCCTTTGATCCATTCATTTTCATAGCTACTTGTACACAAGGATCTGGCACTCTGTAGCGATATATGGGAATATCAACAGCCTCGTTTAAAGTCATCATTTCGTACGTTCTTTGACCTTATCAGCAAATACAATTTATCAATGAGTCAAATGCCGACTGACTTTTTTCATACTTATTGTTAGTCCATCATTTATACACTAAATTGAAGACGGATTTTTCTGTTATTTCCCGATCATGACAAGGAGCACACGGCGGTGGGACGGGTCGTCAGGGGATGCTCACTCCATGGTATCTGATCCCACCTCTCATGTTTAAGAGGTCCGTGTTTGCTCTACTCCTTTTTTGTATTTTTTATGGACTTTGATTTTGAATACTTTTTTGTTATCTCCATATCCTTCACAAAAACATATGAAATTTTAGCAGAAACAAAATATAAAGATGATAAATAATCCAATTCTGTAAAGGAAGATAATCGAAATTTCAAGTAATTGCAACTTAGACTTAACAGAAAAATCATGAAAATGGGTCTTAAAACGTTAAAATATAAGTTTTTAAAAAATGTGTAGGCAGGGTGGAAGGAGGTACTGTAAATCACTTTTTATTTCAAGAACTTTATTTTCGCGTGAGAAAGCGAGCACGCCAAAATTTTATTCTCGCGTATAATAATATTTATTAAGATTTTATAGAGAAATTCTAAGATATCATGAAAATGATGTCTTGCTTATAAAGAGGTAATGACTATCTCGCGAAAATAAGGTGTCGCGAAAATTAAGTGATCTACAGTAAATAACATACTTTGAAAAAAAATATCCGTCCTCAAAGACTGTTGTTGGGAGAAGAGGCAGAGTGACGCATTGCATGGCCGGAATTTTTATTGTGTTAGATTTTGATTGGTCTATCTATGCCTCTCCTAAGACATGAAACAAAGTGACCATTTCAATGCATTGCTATACATTTGAATATTGACATGACCTCTCAGTTACCTCTGTGTATCCCATAAATTTAAACAAATTCTCGTTTTGTGGCAAGGACGATTACAAGTTTTCATATATAAAGTGTTGAATCAGTCTAAAAGACACCCTAAATCAGAGGGCAAAAGAGGTTTTTTATCCATCTTGTCTTTTATTAACTTTAACCTATGGTAGAGAGTGTGGTTCACACTTCTTTTCTAAATTAATTTCCATGAAAACATTGCGACAATTATAAAGGTAAAATGTTCATACTCCATCCAAAATTGGTGGCTCCCACAAATACAGACAACTCTGGATATAGAATAGTAAAATGGCGAGGAAAAAAAAATAACTTTACTTTTAAGAAATGTTGATAACGTATTATATAATTCAACATTTTATACTTTTTCCTTTTGTTATTTTTTTTTCGTTATTCCATTTCAATTGAATTACCAAATCTGCATCCATTTACATGATTACACAATTCCTCACAATATGTAGGACATTTTTCCCTGCACAACTCTCCGTACCAGCCTTTAGGGCACTTTGTTGAACAATTTGGATCGATCCAACCATTAGGACATCCTAAAAGAAAGATTTTTTTTTTCTCCCAACTTTTAGAAAAACGGTGAATTGTTTTTACTTCCATCTGATGAAGTAATAAAAAATATTGCTCTCATTTACTTGTAATGGAGAGAGAGAGAGAGAGAGAGAGAGAGAGAGAGAGAGAGAGTCAGAGAGAGAGAGTCTGCATGTACTTACGAACACATGTATCGTTTACCGCTCTATAGTTCACACAGCATTTTACCTTACTGCCATCACTGAAAAACAGATTTGAAAGAACTTAGCGAGTGAATCTTATAGGCCAAACTTCAAATATATACTATCAACTAATTAAGAGATATTTTATATGAAAACATCTGAGATAATAACCTATATTCAAGCAACGTCAAGGAATATGGGATTTTATCTCAGTGATACATGTGCATGGACTATTTTAGATTGAGTACCAATGAAGAGTTTTTTCACAAGGATTGCATATGCGAAGTATAAAAGCCATAGACATTACCGCTCAAAAGTTTCAACCAAGATTAATGTTTTTTCATAAGTACGGAAATATCCAACGTCCAAGTCAAAAGGTATCCAATACAAGGTCTTACCATAAAGAATACTAGTGAATATACGAAGTATGAATGTCTAAGCATTTACCTATGAAAAGTTATAATTTGGAATTTTTGTGTAAAAATGGGTCAAACTCCAAGGTCAAACGGTCATATTTAGTGGTTCCTAAAGAAAAATCTTGTCACAAGGAAAACACATGTGAAATATGAAAGACGTAGCTTCACTTAAAGTTATAGGCAAGGTTAAAGTTTTTGTCGACAAACAGACAAACAGACAGATTTACAGACAGACACGACAAAAACTATATATACCCAAATACTCGATTACGGGGGCAAAAAAGTATTTGGTTTTCCTGAAAGTAACAGATTATATCAGTAATGTTGCCAGAAAAAGTACGTAAAAACATATTGATGTGCATTAACAATACTTTTTCCTCCAAAATAAAAACCTACCCCTCATCACAGTAGCCTTCATTTGTTGCAGTGCAGAGAAAAGGCAATAAGCAACTTATTAGAAAGATGATAAACATGGCTGCTCTATCAACTAAAAAACAAGCCATTTTAAGTTTAAGGAAATATTTTTTATCACTTCCGTTTGATACAAGGAATTTTAACAAAAACACATTTCATGGAAGAATTATTGAACTAAAGAATTCAACCTTTGGTGAAAACCCTACATATTCGTGGGATTTATGAATTTAAAAGAAAAGTGATTAAAAACCTTTCACATTCTCTGCAGTTGTGCGTGGATATGAATGAATGGGTGAATTTTTTGGGGATTCTTAACAGAATGCTTCATTTACACTTGTCTCTTGATAAAACCTCTTCATAATTTAGATATTGAATAATGCATTGCCATTTCCTAAAAGGAAAAAAATAATGTTTTTAATTATCAATTTGGAAGACGGGCATAACAATAAGAGTCATATTTACTCATTGATTTAAGGATATTAATCTATTTAATAACTTCCCTTTCTAAGTTAGAGGCCATATATTGTGGGGGTTTTTCCTTTAATACGTATATACATATATACATGTATCAAGGAAGCAAATGATGACCTTTTATCTAAACAAATATGGTTATCGTATTGAATAATGTGTCTATAAATATACAAACAAAATTTTTTTAAAGCATACTTTCATGTAAAAACAAAGTTTCTTAACCCTAGAACACGAAACATAATATTATTTTTATACTAGATTCAAATCAGCAAAACGTTGAAGTATTCAAAAATTTTGACCCAACAAAATGTATGGCTCGAATGTATCTCTCAGAGTAGCAACTTAGCGTAGGTGTATCTATACCGTACCGTATCTTGTGCAAATGATCTCATGTATGATACATATAATTACATGTACTTGCATAAGATAAATCTTTTACAGCTTATAATAATTACTCCAAATCCACATTATTTGAAATATTTGTTAATTGATATGATCATCAGGTAGGTTTCTTTGCTAAGACTCTTTTACTACAGAAAACAAGCTTATGTCAATGCTTATTGATTTTGCACAGCACAGGCTCTGTAAGCTGACACGTGTCTTAGAAAAATGTTTTTTTTCCTTTCAAATACATGTACAGTCCTTTTCAACATGTTATTACTTCTGATGTCAATATCGTTGAAAATGAAAACTACATCTTCAATAAAAGTGAAATTCGGAAATTCTCCTATATGGAAATTGGTTTTTGTTTGTATGTTGTTTAACATCCGTCCCTCGTAAGAATTATTCACTCATACGGAGACACAGCCACTTGAAAAGATTGATGCTCATTAAACTCTGTTAACTAGACTTCGTGATTTATGAACAGATGTATATACATGTACATGTACACAAAACTTTTATATTAAAAATGTTGTGTATAATAAATTCTTTCGAAATTCCATTTCTACATACATGTTCCTGGTAAACATTAAATTGCCGGAGAGGTACCTTGCAAAAAATCCGGAAATGAAAAGAAATAAATGTCGGGAAAAGAAGAGACAAGTTGTGGGAAATGAAATAAAGAAGTGGTGGAAATGCCATGCCGATTTCCGGAAATGAGATGCAGCGGTCCTATCTTTACAGTCGTTAAGTACAAAAACAATTAGAAAGATCTTTTTCATATTTGTAGTCTAAACTCATTAAAAAAACCCCGCTTATATGACTTTAAAGTCTTTATATCATAAAGGAAAAATTTTGGACAGGGTTTATTTTCGTAGCTTGAAAACAAGAGAAATAGACAGGGCGGACCTTAAAACGCAGTTATCAGAAAAGGTCCGCCCTCTGTATTTCTGACATCTTTATGTTATATATGGAAATTTTTGGACAGCGTTTATTTTCGTAGCTTAAAAAACTAGACAAAGAGACAGGACGGACCTTAAAACGGAGTATAATATAAGGTCCACCCTCTGTATTTCAGATATCCTCATGTCATATAGGGAAATTTTTGGACAGGGTTTATTTTCGTAGCTTGAAAACTAGAGAAAAGGAGAGAGCGGATCTTAAAACGCAGTATAATATAAGGTCCGCCCTCTGTATTTCAGATATTTTTATGTCATAAAGGGAAATTTTTGAAAACTAGAGAAATAAACAGGGCGTAACTTTTATTGAATATTGAACTTTTCATTTCCGACATTTGTAAGTTTTAATATTTTAAAATTTTTTCATCTCTGACTTTTGTCAAATTCATGTCAGTACTTTTTCGGCAATGAAAAAGAATTCATACGTACGTTATAAAAATCCTTAAAGTAAAATAGTTTATATATTCAAATAAAGGCTTTGTTTAGCTGTCAAAGAAACTTAATAGATTTTACCCTGGGGCAGATGTAGGTATTGTGAAATGATCTTTCACTTAACTCCTTCCTTTACTTATAACTAGTCTTAATATTGTTTACAGAGTATACATGTATGTAATGATTAGGTTCGAAAAAATGTGATTTGAAATAAATGATATTATGTAATGCATAATCATATATAATACCCTGTTAAAATTCTATTTCCATCTTTGTTAAATATGTTAACCTTAAATTGCCGTAAAGGTATCCTAAAAATCAGAAAATGGGAAGAAAAAATTAATAACGTCGGAAATGAAAATAAAATTGTCGGATTCCGAAATAATAACAAAAATTGTCGGAAAATGCAATGCAAAATTCAGGAAATGAAATGCAGAGATCTAGTAGATATAATAATTAGCCTTTGAATTATGGCACGCCAAATTCACAAAAATGAGATAAACCTAGTTTCAATTGATAAACTAGGTTTATCGACTGTAAACTATAGTTTACAAACCGTAAACTAAAGTTAACGATTCGTTAATTATAGTTTTCATCTGTAAAACTATATTTAACGGTTGTTAACTATAGTTTACGAATGATAATCTAAGTTTATCTGTCTGTAATTAAACGTTAACAATAGATTTTGTTGATAAACATAAATTCACGTCTGTAAGCTATAATTTACGATCGTTAACTATATTTAAGAGTTTTTAATCATAGTTTCACAAATCGTGAAATTATATAAATCAGATCGTTAACTATAGTTAATCATGGCACGCCAAATTCACAAAAATGAGCTAAACATATTTTCACAGTCGATAAACTAGGTTTATCGGTTGTAAACTATAGTTTACGGACTGTAAACTATAGTTAACAACGTTAATCTATATTTTACATCCGTAACCATAGTTAACGCGATAATCTATGTTTCACAACCGTAAACTATACTTAACACTGAAAACAATCATTTGCGATTGCAAAACATAGATTATCTGATAAATACAGTTTCACAATTTGTAAACTATAGTTTACAAACTGTTAAGTATAGTTAACGATCTGATAGATATAGTTTCACAATTTGTGAAACTATGATTAACAACTCTTAACTATAGTTTACGATTGTAAACTATAGTTTACAAACGTGAATATATGTTTATCAACAAAATCTATTGTTAACGCTTATTACAGACAGATAAACTTAGAATATCATTCGTAAACTATGGTTAACAACCGTTAAATATAGCTTTACAGATGAAAACTATACTTAACGAATCGGTAACTATAGTTTACGGTTTGTAAACTATAATTAACAGTCGATAAACCTAGTTTATCAAATGTGAAACTAGGTTTATCTCATTTTTGTGAATTTGGCGTGCCACAGTTAATGGTTTGTAAACTATAGTTTACAAATCGTGAAACTGTATTTATTAGATAATCTATGTTTTGCAATCGCAAATGATTGTTTTTGGTGTTAAGCATAGTTTACAGTTGTGAAACATAGATTATCGCGTTAACTATGGTTTACAGATGTAAAATGTAGATTAACGTTGTTAACTATAGTTTACAGTCCGTAAACTATAGTTTACAAGCGATAAACCTAGTTTATCGACTGTGAAACTATGTTTTGCTCATTTTTGTGAATTTGGCGTGCCATATTGAATAGGTAAAAAACATTGTTAACTTATATATAAAAAAAAAAACAGGGGATATGGTACTTATGGGGAGCGACTTAAGGTTTTCTCAAACGAGACAATTATAGGCTAACCCCCAACTGCCCAAATCCGCAGGCCTGTTGTTTTTACAATAACGGGTGTAGGGTAGTACACCGTGACATAAGCCCCTGTCACAGTGACCCTCCAGTTATTGACAATAAAATTAAACTTAAAGAATGAAATTTTTTTATTTTAATACTAAAAAGAAATATTTTTGGAAAAATGTGAACTTTTTTGTGAGTGGAAGTCGAACATTTATCAAGTATATAGGAAAGAGAGTGTAACTAAATGATTCGTGTTGGACATACGAACATTCATCTGTTCATTCCATACTGATTAATCCGACTCTAAACTGGAAAGTGAAGGTAAATGTATGTACATTTGTATTCTTAATATTTTTTTATGATAATGTTGACATTAGTGTATTAATTTAAACGACAAAAGAAGCATGTCCCATCTTCCCGACAGGAACTCGATCAATAAATCTATACATTCCTTTATTTATATATTAATTTCTTACTTATTGTTTACTACATTCTCTTGGAGGAAACACTAGCTATTAATACAACTTTATATCCTTAATTAATTTCAAAAGAATAGTTTTTTTTCAATTTATATCGAATGAACACATGCATACAATTTATATAAAAGGCCGAGGGCGGACCTTTTCATATAGAGCCAGGCGGACCTAATATGCTATCGTATTAGACATTTCCAGCTAAGAGCGCCACGAGCTCGGACTCATACTCTGTACTTCGATATATAAGGGGCCGTATAAAAAGTTTTTTAAAAGGGTTGTAAAGCTATATACTAAGTATGGCGTATCTGAACTAAAAAAAGTAAAACACGATATTAAACAAAGATTAAGATAATATTTGCTATCTAAATTCAAAATAAAATCACCTATTTTGAACCCAAATATCATCCCCATATTTCTATACAATTAATTTAATGTTGAAACATTTATGCCGAGGCAATCCAAAGATTACCTTTTGGCATCATCGCGGTTTTTGGCAAAACAGCAGATCTCTTATGCTCTGTGATGGGGTACTTTTAAATCCATTAGGAATGCTGAAATATACAAAGAGCATTAGATCTGCCATTGGTATTTGCCATAGACGTGGATGTTTTTAAGTTTTAACGTATCTTTACAGGGCATAACACCCTGACAATATTATTTTATTTTAACATTGTTTAATATTAATTATGTTGTTTATAGTATTCGGAACAATAATTTGAACCTAGACTTTTGTGCTGCTTGTTTATATTTCACAACAGTTGTTGTGTGTACACATTTTATCTGCAATACTTAGCAGTTGTGTGTGTTTATCTCTTTAGTTTCTCACATTATTATGCATAATGCTCCTATTATTGGTGAGCCTTGTTTATGGTCGCTCACAGGTATACTTGACAGGAGAAGCACAACTGGTTGAACAATTGCTCATTTGATTTGTGCTTTTGTTCCCTATTATGTTGCATAAAATATTATGCATTTACGGTTGCTCACATTCCCACTCTGTATATTGTGGGTCGTGAGCCTTCTATAAGCTCGTGGCACATGTTTCTCGGGTCTCATTACTTTCTGAATATTGCATAATCTTGAAGGTATTTACAGGTAATGGGTGCTAAAGATTTGAACAAAACTTTATTTGATTGTGTCTACACTTTGTTTAAATTAGGTCACCATGCCTAGAGGGAGAAAACGTGTGCAGGTGGCCCCGCAAGACCAAGATGGATCAAATACTAAACGGGCGCGTTCTTCAAAGAGGGCAGCTCCGCCCAATCCACCTAACCCGTGTGTCCCTGAACAACACTCATCGGTTCCCTCGCAACTCGTAAATGTACCCTCCGCAGACGAAATTGCAGTAGCCCTTCTTAAGAGAATTCAAAATCCTACTGTTATTAATGAGCCCGTCTCGTCAACCCAGTCGGCGTCTGCTTCTTCAACATCGCCTGGCATCGACCATCCAAACTTACAAACTGTCACTAGCCAGCCGCCGACTGTTACACCTATGCCGCAAGATCTGCTGTCTTTAATTGGCAACCCGTCTTCACGCTTTACGATCAGCCAACCTGTACCCTCAGCCACCGCTGACAATAATTTACCATCTGCTAGTTCCGTCGAAGGTAGTACATGTACAACAATGCCTGTAAACTTTAGCAACATTTCTCTTGTCAAAAATGCTTTACCATTAGCTTATCATGTAAGTGACAAACTTAAGAATTCTGTTTTCGACGATGTATATGTAGATTTTGCCGCCTTGTTACCACACGTCAAGCGACCTGACGAAGCACATGGTATTTCGTCAGGTGTCAAACTTCAAACCAACTGCCATTCAACCCCTATAAAGACACTGTTCAATGTCTATCAATGGAACAATGCGTTTGATATTTACATGTCCCTATACATTACAAAATACCCATCGCTCGCTTTAGACCTGATAAAGTATTGAAACAACATAAGAAAATTGGCATTAGACTACGGTTTCCAGGCGGCAAGCTTAAGGTTTTATGATGAAGAATTTAGAAAACTTCGTCAAGTCCACAAACTTGAGTGGTCAGTTATGCATGATGAGTTGTGGCTGGTGGCAACAAACCAGAACAAATCTGGTATTTACAACCTCTTCGCTAATTCAAAGCGCGGCAAAACCCACTTTCATGGCAGGATCCAGCAGAGACCAGAATACCCAAAAGGTTTCTGCTGGAGATTCTGCACTACAGGGCAGTGTGGATTCAAGGACTGTAAACTCAAACACCTGTGTGTACACTGTGGCAAAAAGCATGCAACAGACACATGCAGCTCTGCAAAGAAATAGCAAATTTCCCCAAAATCACAGAACACCAGTGAAGTGTGATAGGCTAGCGTATCACCTTACTGGCTACAATAAATTTGACTGAGATGTTTTACTCTCGAGTTTTTCCGTTGGCTTTCGATTTGGTGCTGGACCTTCCGTTCAGTCAGTTTTGAAATGTAGAAATCATAAAAGTGCTATTGAGAATCCCGAAATTGTCTGGGAAAAAATAAATAAGGAAATAAAATTAGGTCGATATAGAGGTCCTTTTGATCAACCCCCCTTTCCAAATTTTGTTTGTTCACCTTTAGGTTTGGTTCCTAAAAAAGAAGTAGGAAAATATTGCGTCATTCATGACTTGTCCTTTCCTAAAGGAGCGTCTGTTAATGATTCAATTCCACGAGAGTTCTGTTCCGTCTCTTACGAAAACATAGAGACTGTTATCGGTTTAGTTCAATCACATGGTTTTATTTCGCTTATGGCAAAAGCAGACATTGAGGACGTTTTTCGTTTGCTTCCTATCCACCCTGTTGATTATCATTTACTTGACTTTGTATGGGAAGGTGAATATTACTATGACACATGTTTACCTATGGGTTGCTCATCTTCATGTCAGCTATTTGAGAAATTCGCATCAGCACTCCATTGGGTTTTATCACAGAACTTTAGGGTGGTAGGCATATCACATCTTCTGGATGACTTCTTTTTCGTGGGTAAACAAAATACTAGTGTTTGTGCACACTCGTTAGATCAATTTTTAAAATTATGTAACGATATTGGTGTACCGATTAAGAATGAAAAAACTCAGTTACCAACGAAAATTATTACAATTTATGGAATAGAAATTGATTCCATGTTAATGGTCGCACGTTTGCTAGAGGAAAAAATTGATAAAATATCTTGTATTTTGCATACTTTTAGGAAAAAACGCAGCATTTCTTTGCAAGAGCTTCAGTCATTAATTGGGTTATTAAACTTTGCATGTAGTGTTGTTATTCCAGGCAAGGCTTTCCTACGTAGACTGATCGATCTAACAATCGGACATTCATGTCCGACATACCGCATTACACTCAATGCTGAAGCTAGGTCAGACTTGCATGCCTGGTCTACTTTTATTGATAATTTTAACGGAAAATCCTGTTTTCTATTTGATAAATGGGTTTCATCAGATACAATTAAATTATATTCTGATGCTGCAGGTGTGCATGGGGGTTATGCAGCTGATTTTGGCTGTAAATGGTTCACTGGCGAGTGGTCAAATGACATGGAGTCTTGGCATATTACTGCCAAAGAACATTTCCTATAGTATTAGCTTTAGAATTGTGGGGTCATTATTTAAATAGAATATTATTTTTTACGGATAATGCCGCCGTTGTCGATATAATCAATAAAACTTCATCAAAGAACAAAATAGTCATGAAATTAGTGAGGCTTTTAGTTTTAGCCGCATTGAAATATAACATCTTCTTCCGAGCTAAACATATCAAGGGGAAATATAAGATAATTTGTGATCTCCTTTCTCGCTTTCTTTTTCAGAAAGCTCACAAATTGGCACCATGGTTGGCCCCCTGTCCAACCAATATCCCAGATCACTTCTTGATAGTTTAGTTACATCCCTGTTAAAGGCTTCACTGTCATCTGCCACATTTACATCGTATAACAGATTTATTCAAAATTATGTGCAGTTTTGTAATATGTATTTCCAAGAGTGTCAGGCATTTCCATCTTCCCATGTGATGTTGACTCAATGTATAGCCTAATTGTTTTTGAAGGGTTATAGCCCATCCACAATAGCAACAGACATGTCTGCAATTAATTTTGTACACGAAACTAACAGTCTGAATGACCCTACTAACAACTTTTTAATAAAAAAGATTTTGAAAGGTGTGCACAGAATTAGGGGTTCAGTGGATTGTAGACTTCCAGCTATAACGAAAGAAATATTAACTAGAATAATTTCATCAATCCCATATGTCGTGTCAAATTGTGATAACCAACTGCTGATAACTGCAATGTTTTTGTTAGCCTTATACGCATTTTTAAGAGTGGGCGAGATTACGGTCAAGTCGCCATCGGAATCCTCGGCCGTTCTGCAATTCGAAAATCTATCTTTTGAATGGGATAACGCATCATTATTGGGAATGTCGATAATTCTTGTTCACTATAAACATAGTGACCTACATCCTAAAACCATTTTTATCCCAAGACAGTGTAATAACCAGGCTTGCCCAGTTTATGCACTTTACAAATACGTGAAGGCATTCAATCACACTAAAGGTCCCTTGTTTCAATTTAAATGTGGAACCCCTATTTCTCGCTCTTTCTTTAACTCAGTTCTCGAATCAGCTATTTCATTTATAGGTCTGGATAATAGATTTTACAAAGGTCATAGTTTTCGCATAGGAGCAGCCACGTCTGCAGCAGCAAGGGGAGTTCCGTTAAGTGTCATTCAGAATATGGGAAGATGGAAATCAGATGCATTTCTAAAGTACATTCGTATGCATAACTTTTGAAACACTAAATTAATTTTTAATTTCCCTGGTATGTGGGTTAGTATTGCCTGCCACCTGTGACCATAAATTGTTTACTGGGTCAGCACTGCCTGCTAGTTTGACATTCCGTTCTTAATATTTCTGTTTTAAAGCTGGGTTAGCACTGCCTGCCAGTAATTACTTTCTTACACTACATTATTAACTATATGTGAGGCTGGGCCAGCATTGCCTGACAGCAGTGAATTTGTAGATATTTATGTACTCTTAGTTGGTCAGTATCGGTTTGCATCAGCAATTTTGAACATTTGGAGATACGTTGAACTTTGTAACCTGGGACAGCATTGCCTGCCGTCATTAAACTATACATATAATTGTTGATGTGTGTACCTATTCAGTAGCATTAACGATTGTCTGTAACTAATTATATTGATATGTTTCACAGGTTGTCTCCCATAATCTTCATATATGCAATTTGAGCTGTAACGTTTAATTAAGATAATGTTTAATTTGTTAAGCAAGGTATTAGCGCTGATATTATTCTGCATATCAATATGTGTTTATAATTTCCTTTAAGCTAGATTATTATTTCATTTTTTTTATATCTGTTTCTGACTTGTCATATCTGCCAGAGTCCTCGGGTGGGGGATCCCCTCTTTCAGAGGTGATAGGTGGCAACATATTTATCCCCACCTTTGCGAATCTATGTCATTTATTCAATCATATCATATGATGTATTTTTCTAAATGCCTATTATATAATATTCAATATTATGAGATATGTACTTTTGTGAATAAATGACCTTTTCTCACAATATGGGTATTGTGTCTAATTTTCGCAAAACAAGCTCGGACTCTGGCTGGATATAATTCAGTAGTACTTGGTTGGCATAAAATTAATTTTATGGAAAAATAAAATAGTTTATGACAACAAGTTTAGATATAAGTATTTTATTTTGTATTTGTCATATTTTTATTTGACTCAAGCATCTAGAGTTTACGCGTAATCTATTACAGGAAATAAAACATGACTCAGTGCGAGTAAATTTTAGCTGTCAGCCGCTGAGTTAACTCTGCATCATTCTGCATACCTCGAAATGCGCGCTTTTACATGTAATTGGTCTTTGAAGATGTGTCGCCCCGGGTTTTTCCAGGGGTCTGAATCGTTTGCGGCATTCCTTGATTGGGCTCAGCACTGCAAGGACGATTTAAATCCCGCCCACTTACCTCCCACATTTTCTGTCAGAAACTCTAGATGCTTTTGTTCTTAGGTGGCAACATATTTATTCACACCTTTGTAATCATATAAGGATTCAAAACGATACAAAACCAAACGTTTTTATCGTTTACTAAGAGAATAAAAACACTTTTAAAGATTTTTGTCTCAAATCTTTACTCAATAAAGTAAGTGTATTGAATATTATATTTAAGGATATATAATACAAACCATCGACTACTGCTGACAATATATTTTATATTACAAATAATAACATTTAATCTTGATATATATGATAATAATGATTGGTCGATTGATTGTATGTTGTTTAAAATCCATTCGAGAATTTTTCATTCCGAATATGTGATGAGGCATGAAAAATTCATGTCAACCTATGACATAAAAGAAAAAAAACTCTATTTTGTTTTCCTAAGTCGATGGTAAACAAATTTAAGGAGGGATTCTTGTCTGGTCTCTTACTACTTGATATATTCAAAGTATATTTGCCTATACACATGTATGTCTGATGTATTTAGATGTAAGAGATTTTATAAGATTATATTTTTATTTCCTCATCACAATTTTGTAACCTTGAATAGAAATGATAAACTGATCATGAATTTAAAGCAGAGGGCTATATTTTTAGCGGTATAACAGTGTATGAAAATATCTTCTTTCTTGCTTCTCAAAATTACTATAGATCAATGAATTTAGTTATAATTTTTACACAATCAACGACTGCAAAAAATCGTATGCAAGTTAAATTAAGTAAAAAAAAAAAAACAACACTAAATTTATGATATATACGATTTTCCAAACCAAATAACAAATATGGGAGCTTTTAAAATATCCAATCTAACTACAGATTTGAATTTCCTTTCTAAATCAACGAACGTTGTTCAAACTTTTGCTGATGATTTAAATTGCCCTTATCAGAAATTGTAAGTATTCTAATTGTTTTTTTAATAAGTTGAAATTTGGTCCATATCCCTTTAAGAAAGAGACTTGCATGATAGATCATTTACTGGAACCCGCTATGAATGGATTATTATGAAGCTTTGGAATCCACTATAGATAAAATAAATGTAATTTAAAGTCATTCTGGTTGATAGGAATATTATAAATATTCGAAACTGATATAAAATTTTCAGGTATTGCATACTTAGAAAGGGGGTTAAGGGTATAAGTGAAATGGAATTTAGCACAAATGTTGACAACAGATGCTATTACAATATAATAAACATGTTATTCTAAAGTAAAAGGACCAGTTCTAAAATCTCGAATTTCTGTGTAACCTTACTCAGAATGTCGAAATAAAATATTATTTAATCGTTAGCCACGAGAGTTCACAATCAGTGAATAACATGGGAGTGTTAAATGAGGAAGTTATTCTGTCAGTACCTGTGGAAATCACTATCTTTTAATTCCCGAGTTTGTCATTACCTGTAAACTCCCATTGGAGTCACAACCTGTGAACTGCCGTCTAAATATCTACTTTACTTGTGAACTCCTGTGTAAGTCTCTACCCATAAAGTCCTTTATTTGTCATTAGCTGTGAAGTCCAATGTCAGTCACTGCTTGTGAACTTTCGTGTAATCACTGTCTGTAAACTCTCGCGAAAGTCATTGTCTGTGAACTCCCGTTTTAGTCTCTACCTGTAAACTTCCATGTAAGTCAATACATGTGAACTCCTGTGGATGTCACTACCTGAAAACTCTCTTTGATGTCTCTTTCTGAGAACGGTCTTGGATGCCTATACGTTTTGAAAAAGTTGAGCTATGAATGCCATATTTGTTTTTCTTGTGACAAGACCTTTCTTTGGGTACCATGAAATTTGACCAATTGGCCTTGACCTTGGAGTTTCAACCACTTTTACACAAATATTCAAAACTTTTACTTTGGCCATAACTTTTGAACGGTACATACTAGGACTTTCATATTTCACATATGTACTTTTTGTGGCAGGACCTTTCATTGGATATCAACAAATTTGACTCTTTGACCTTGGAGATTTCCGTACTTATTGAAAAAACAACTTTTGGCCATAACTTTTGAACGGTAATGGCTAGGGCTTTCATTTTTCACATATGTAAACTTGTGAAAAGATCTTTCATTGGACACCAATATTTTTAACCTTTGGCCTTGACCTTGGAATATAAACTACTTTTAAAACAAACTTTGACCATAACTATTCAAGGGTTAGGGCTAGGTTTTTCGTACGTCACATTTTTAATTCTTATGACAGGACCTTTAGTTGGATATTAAGAACTCTGACTCTTTGACTTTGACCTCGGAGTTTGATCTACTGTTTGAAAACTTTAATCTTGGTCACAACTTTTGAACATTAGATTCTAGGACTTTCATATTTCACAAATGTATTTTTGTGACAAAACCTTTCATTTGATACCAACACCTTTGACCTTTTAACCTTGGATATTTTCGTACTTATAAAAAATTTTAACCTTGGTCATAACTTTTGAACGATAAGGGCTTTGGCTTTCATACTTCACATATGTAATACTTTTGAGAAGATCTTTCATTGGATCCAAAAACATCAACATTTTGCCTTTGACATTGGAGTTTGACCTACTTTTACTAACAGACCTTGACCATGACTTTTGAAGAGTCAGGGCTTGTGGCAAGACATTTCTTAAGAAACCAACAACTTTGACCCTTTCACCTTGGAGTTTGACCTACCTATCAAAAAATTATCCTTGATCATAATTTTTGAACAGGCGGTGCTAGGGATTTCGTATTTCACAATCACTTTTCTTGTGAAAAGGCCCTACTTTGGGTAATAATATATTTAATTTGCATTTAAGTTTAATCAAAATTTTTTAGCCATACGGGGTCATCAGTGTTACACAAACACGTCTTGTTCCATTATATTGAGAAGAGATAGGGCTTTCGTATTTGACATATGCATTATTTGTGACAAGGTATTTCCGAGCATGCTATGATTTCTGACCACTTGACCCTGATCTTCACAACTGATCAAATTCAGTGATAATATCTAAATGACATATGATATGGCGTTCATATTTAACACAATATGTCATAAAATGACATCTCACCAACAAAGACACGATATTCTTTGAATTTACTTTTTTAACCTGAATAGTTAATATGTAGAGTTCTTGTGTGTCGCATTAATGAGATATATAAACTCCGCATAAAGTGTACTGTAGAAACACAAATTTTCGTTTGTATCAAATTGCTTTGGTTTGTTATCTAAAATGCTTTGTTGGGTATTAAGTTCCGTCCTTTCGAAAGTAGCACTATTTAATATATAGTAATATGAAAAAATTTTTGGGATTTAATTTCGTTCATAATGGAGAACAACGAAATAAACAAAATTTAGTCCATAACGAAATTCCTGCTTTTATAGTATAGTTGATAATTTGGAAAGTAAATCTCCTGAAAAAAAAGTCATTATATATGTATGTACACGAAGATATATGTACCTACGTTATACATATTCGTACAAAGCTGACACAAAAATGCCAAATTTTAATATGTATTGCAAATAAGACAGAATGGGACTCATCTTGATAAATACTTATTATTGTGTAGCAAAGCGCAGCAAAATATCAATTCACATTACATCTAAGTCTGTTATTATCTTCAGTATATACCGTATGAAATAACATCATTGTGAACCCAATTTTCGTATTTCCTTTCTAAAATCAAACTGCTTTCGATGGAGGAAGAATATTCTTCATGAATAAATTAATTATTTTTTTTATCTATATATGAATGTTCCTTTAGAATTTAATGTTTGAATATAAAATGATTTTCTTCTAGCAACATAGACTAAATGTTATCAGGGAAGATGCTTTTAATATGCTGAAAGTATAGATGTAAAACCTTTCAAAAAAACGTGGATAAAAAATGTTAAAATCTTTTTAAATTGAGAAAACGTAAAAATGGCGTTGTATAAAACAATTAAAAATAAAAGAAAAAAATGTATTTTTTCTACTTAACTAGCGTTTAATGACAATTTAATAAATCTTAAACCAACCAATAATTTTTAATTATCTTATTTGATTAAAAAAATTGATAAAAAAAAACAACTTCAAACCTGTGTCTAGGCCCCTGTGATCAATATAATTCTTCATTCGGTCTTTAAGATATTGTGAAATCGTTGTTTGTTGGGATTTAATGTTAGTAGGAAGCCAGAATTTAACTACTGGTTCATTGGGACGGGATTTTGCTGATGACTGTTCTAGTTTATAAGGAGAAACAACAGAGCTATATGCCTGTAAACAGGTATTGACTATCACGGGAGGTAATAGGTAGTGACTAAAAGGGGATTTCACAGATTGTAAATTACAAGGGGCTTCACAGGGTAACGACTAACATGGGAGTTCATAGGTAGTGAAGAACTCGTTTTGTTGAGTTACTAGTATATCCTTGCATAAAATGAACTTCTCACAGGAAGTGTAATCAACTGCTCCCACAATTGAAGACAATCTTCAATAAAACTTGGCATGCAAAAAGAAAAATCATTTGGTTAGGTTTTACTTGGACTTCTTACATGTACACGCTACACCTAGATACATTTTCTGCTAACTGGGTTTTCATTCAGATATACATGTAATATGTACGAAGGTTGTTCAATAAATAATGTCCTCCGTGCTCGCTAAGAAACAAAAAAAGCTTTGCAATGATTTAGTCATAATGAATTAACGTAAATATTCTCTTTTAATTAAAACACAATCATGTCCATAACATTTTTATCCAATTTGATTGTTTTAGAACAGATTTTGAGTATGGTCCTTCGTATACTGCAATATGACAGGTCCTATGATTTCTTTTTAAAGGTTCTTTTTTTTCAAGTTTGGAAAATAAAACAAGTCAAAGGGTGAAAGATCTGGCGAATATTGTTGGTGTGACAAAATATTAACAATCTGTTTATCCCAAAACTCCTTTATTCTTCAATGCGTGTGGGTTTGGACGCTATCATGAAGAAATTTAATGTCAGTAGTGGATTTCTGATTCTGGTTTCATCCTCTCATAAACCTTCGATTTTTTTGTCATAAATTGTTTTCTAGAATTATCCAGAAAGGATGTATTCGATTTAACAAAAGAATTGACCTGTAGGAGAGAACAATTTTCCGGAAAAAGTGACATTTAAAAATCAATCTTCATTTGTTGTTTTCTACCGTATATATGTCTAAATTTTTTAAATTTGTATTTTATACCTAAAAGTTATTATTTACAACTTTACAATAAACCTCCAAAGTTGATCGAAACCCCATTTTGTCCTTTAAAGCGTTGATTTTTACATGAATTTTGGCCTTGAAGTCCATCAGGGCAGGCCTGCCCCTAAATAAAATTGTGATATTTTTATCGCTGATAAGTTAGAATGTAAGGAATAATTTAAGATAAGATATTTCTAGGGGCACCCCTGCCCTGGGGTCGAAATTCACAAAAAACCTACAAAAAATAAGTAAACCAGATTTTCATAATCTGCTTTAAATTTATGCCATTTCCTCTTATAGTCAGACTAGCTCAATTGATATAAACGCTGACTTTTATACCTTGGATACTCTCTTTTTGAAGGTCAAGTATAATATTTTTGTGAAAATTCATAATTATCCATTATTTTCAGCCTCTGGAGCAATATGAATGACATTCTGAGGTCTATTAATTTTTTTGTCACCAATTTCCATCACTAATGGTCGTTTAAACTAACCTGTGTGACAAGTGGATCGTTTATTGTAAATCTCTTATCTCCCTTGTTGCGTGACGTCATCAGAGACAGCGTGAAATAGGAAGTGCATGCTATATTCCCGTGCTTGGAACATTATTGTTTGCGAGATGTTGCCATGTGGGCTTTTAACTGTACCAATAAATCGGAACAAGACATGAGTATATATTTAAATTCTTACGCACCTGAAATTGAGGGAAATACGGACATTCAGTTTAAAAAGAGATGGTTTTGAGCCCAATAAACACAAAACACTATAATATAAGCGACATTTTACATAGACCATGCAGTTTAGGCTACATTTTAATTAATTATAGAATTATCTCACGAATTACTTGGTTTTATTTCAAATTTAAATTGCATTTTTCAATTTGTGAGTTTAAGTATTTATAGCCGCAATACTGTTTTGAGGGAAAGTTTTTTTTTATTCTTGTTACAGCACTCAACAAGATCACAAGTACCTGATGATCGGTTCATGTACTTTTCCCCCCCCCCCCCCCCCCCCCCCCCCCACTGAAAATAAAACTAAGCAAAATATACATGAATTCCTTGTCCGCCATACCAATACTTCGATATTTTATATTTTCCGCTTTTATCAAGTTTTAGAGATTGGTCCTTTACATTAGAGCATGCACTCGGTATATGTATGACTGAACATTACGCGGCGCCAAGTCAAAAGTACATGTATTTTGGCGTAAACCTCTAACATGCTGAAATAAAAAAAAAATACTAGCAATTTTCATATACTTTGAAGGAACAATCTCTAAAACTTGACTGACAAAAAACGGAAGGTGTGGTATAATAGACAGGGAATTGATAATCTGCCAAGTTATCGTGTCTAAAAAAAAAATCTCAGTTGGGATGGGGTATGTCCCGGAAATCCCCCCTCTAAATCCGCGCATGATATCTGTCTAAGAAAATACTTACGCAAGAATGCGTTCATTTACTTCAAGTTGTCCCTTTTCTAGAAATTTTTATATTAAAATTGTTTCCATTACATATTAATTCAAACAATAAAACCTCAGTGTTCATGCACGCAAGTGATTGTTCCTCAATTTTCTGCCCGCAGTTTTGTTTTCCTCCAGCACTTATTTTCTCTTGTGCTGGCGTCTTGACATAGTTACATAGAGCATATGAAATCAGAATGTATACTTAAAAAAAGTTTTCTTTTCTTTTTTCTAAAATAAAATTAGGGTGAAATAATTCATATTAAAATATTTTTAGAATGAAAGCGCTATGTGACAAAGATTTTCAGGCCTGTATGAAGCAATTAATATCGGTTGAGGGGGACAACAAAGAAATGTTACTTCGGGAGGGGGGGGGGCAAATAAAAATTACTTGTTACGCATAAATTAAAAAGTTCCAGACAAATTTTTAGTTACCACAGGTGCTTAGGGAAGTGGAAAATTCATACCTTCTGATACTAAAACAGAACGTTCTGTTTTAGTATCAGAGGGTATGTATTTATAAAAGGCTTAAACTAACCTTCTTTCCCCTTAAATTTTGGATTTTTCGGTTGTAATACTTGATGAATATATCATGGAAAAATATTATTTTAAAGTAAAAAAAACCCACTGGGGTACGGAACAACCGGGGGGGGGGGGTCCAAGCATCTGTGATTGCAACATCTTCGGATTCCCACGGATGATATATATCCGTCGATGACGTAATTTCTGTTGTTCCGTTCATTGTTCATTATAGTATACTTAACATTAAAAAAAAATCGCCGTGTGCCCGGTTATGCAATGTAAAAAAAAGAAGAAGGAATTCTATACTTTTTCTCTATGTAAAAGTCTTGGTCCTATATGATGAATAAGAAACAACACATAAAATCAATTTCCGCAGTAAAATATTTTTTGCGGAAATATTGAGCACACTCAGTTAAAGGCATTTTAAAAATACAAATTACATGTATGTATATTCGTTAGCTTCTGCGAAGATCCCTTGTCAGTTGTGTAATTTTAATTTCCACTTTCACCCCTTACCGGCTTCGGACGAAACAGAATCGGTCGAAGAGGAATAATCAAATTGCGTACTTTCTTGACTCAGATATACAAAGCCTATTCTTAACAGACAGATCTACGCATAACTCTGATATATCAACATTTCTGTTCCCCAAAATTTGCCATAATTTTAGATAATCAAGAGCACTTTTTTACAATACTTATATGACTAAATTTTGTCGAGTGTCTCTAATGACGTCACAAAAAGGGGAAGCAACTCTATTGATGAACGTTATTTTTAGCGATATTTGAACAGGTAAATAAAGAAAACAACGAGGTTTAAAATTAAACGAATATTGTAATTCCTTCTTTTTAACCATTGTTTACGACATATATTATATAAAAGTATATCTATTTCCTTGATATTTGACCTTTAAGGTCGGGGGTTCGAATCCACCTGGTACAACACTTATAAAGTTTTAAATTTCCCCTTTTCAAAGACTATTTTAATTTTTTTTTTATAGACTTGTGTATTTTTCCTTCAATTTTCTATCCCTTATGCATGCCCATTCTTGATATAAGAAACACTAAAGAGATAGCAAATCGTAACAACCCAATGTACAGTTGTCAGTCAGGTGGAACGAACCTCAGTATAAGCACACTTTCTCCGAGGACAAGAATAACTCACTGTGTGTTACTCAATACGGGTATTCTTAGCAGCATTGAGCTGCGATGAATTTCAATTATATATATTCCTCTGAATTTAATCACATTGATTTTGGCCACATATTTCAGTAAATGCACTCCCTTGGATTTCATTTAGGCCTTTATAATTTGCACACATCAATGACAAGTTTTTATTATATCCACTGATAAATAGCCTAGAAATAAAGAATAGAATTTCAAAGACAATACATTACCTTTATGCACAATGAGAAGTAAAGACAAATATCAATTAGGCCTATTACATTTGGAGATAACAAACTCAGAAAATCAATTAAAAGGGTTCCTCCCATCTCTACTCGCTGAAATAAAGATTTAGGAAAAACAAATTGTTATATGTATTCAGCCTAATGTCATTATTCAGAACGAAAATCGACAAGCTTTCTGTAGAGAATAAAACCAAGCCCGATCCTATAGGTCAGATCCCTATTTATAATGAAGTGATCCTTAATTAAATTGCCTCTCCGAATTAGAATTTGGACAACAAGGCCAGTTATATTTAAGAAAATGGCATATAAATCTGTCTTTTGCAATTCTTTTTTTTTTTTTTTTTTTTTTTTGCAGAATTTATACAAAATCTTATGCGTTAAAAGAAGATAACACTTTCTGTGGCCTTTAACTCGACTTTCAGATATATCGACGTACTGAGTATTATCAATTAACAATGATAATTTCCATTCCTACGTCGATACGATTATCCAGGAGATTGATTGATAGATTGTTTATTGTCTAACGTCCGTCTCCAGAATATTTCACTGATATGGAGACGTCACCATTGCCGGTGAAGGGCTGCAAATTTAGGCCTATGCTCGGCACTTACGGCCTTTGAGCAGGGAGGGATTTTTATCGTACCACACCTGCTGTGACACGGGGCCTCAGTTTATACGGTCTCATTTGAAGGAGAGCTTGAGATAAAAGATACCACAGAGTATGACACATCTGTTCCATACTTGGATATTTTACTTGAAAAAGACATTAATGGTAACCTAACAACCAAGTTATATGATAAACGTGACGACTTCAACTTTTCTATCGTCAACTTCCCTTACTTATGCAGCAATATACCTTCATAACCTGCATACGGAATGTATATATCTCAGTTGATTCGATACGCAAGAGCATGCTCTACATACGAACAATTTCTAAAACGAGGTAAATTATTGACAAGCAAGTTGATGAAACAAGAATGTCAGCAGTCTCGTTTAAAGTCATCATTTCGTAAGTTCTGTGGTCGATACAATGACCCTGTCAGCAAATACAATTTATCATTGAGTCAATTGCTGACTGACGTTTTTTATTCCAATTGTTAGTCCATTATTTATACATTGAATTGACGACGGATTTTTCCTTTATTTCATGATCATGACAAGGAGCACACGGCGCGTGTGACCGGTCAGCAGGGGATGCTCACTCCTCCATGACACCTGATCCCACCTCTGATGTTTCGGAGGTCCGTGTTTGCTCTACTCCTATTTTGTATTGTTTTATGGACTTTGATATTGAATACAGTTCGTTATCTCCATATCCTTCTTCTCAAACCTTGGTTGTTTCTGTCAAGTACAACTTATTGTAAATTTGTGTTGAGGGCTTAAAGCAATGGATTAAAGTTTCATTATCTGTTTGATTTTCAGACAAGCGTTATAACTACAATTTTTTTGAAATAATTGTTTACAAATCCCTACACACTGTCGTTTTCACTCATTTTTCAAAGCAATGATGCCTATCAATTTTGCTATGTGTCCTAAAGTCAATCAAACATTGTAATTGATAATTTGTTGAATTTTGGCATATATTACATAGGTTGTAGCAAATACTTGTCGCCCAGGACGGTACCCATTTTTGATGCCCATTAAATAATATTTGTTCATTGAAATCCACCTGCTCATATGTCAATAAAACAGAAACTGGTTGTTGTAAATTTCACATATTTCATTGAATATTTCTTTGACATTCTTAAAGAGTTTTACAGCAGCTTTAATGAATCGAATAATTTCACTATAGTTTACTGATTCTTTATTATTAATTTTTAATGCAGTACTGTCTCGAATAGCCATTGTTTTGAAGCTTTTCACAATGTAGTGATTTTGTATGGGTAGGTCTTGTATGCATTTATCCTCAGCACCCACATGACCATCCATATCGTAGCTTCTCACCACACGTCTTTTATTGGTCTCCGTCAAGAAAATATATCATACACCCCTCACCTCTTATGCACTGAAAATATCATACGTTTAACTAACCCTAAAATAAATTTACACATAGAAAAAAAAAAACAAAAGAACATACTTACAAAACTGAAAACTGACCAACAAAACAAAAACGCTTACCGGCTAGTGAGAAAAATATGCCAGTCTAAACAAATCTTCCTTATTCCGATGTTAACCAGTTTAACAGTCCTCATAACTGTAATATTCGCCACAACCTAAGAACATATATGACAAGCAGAAACGTGGCATCCAGCTGGTGTTATTACCGCTCCCTAATCTGACCACTCTGGCCTAACCGGTCACTTTTATACTCACGATAAAAATAGATTCTACATCCGTCTACGGTTTCCAACTACGGTCAAAATCAAATCAACAAAAAAGTACCAAAACTAAACACCCACGCACAAACACAAAAACTAAACAGTTGAATCAACTTTATAACAATCATGTACACATAATGAAATAATGTAATGAAAAGTGGAAATATAAACTGTAATCAATTCATTAAAGATTAAATCATGAGAGAAAGTCAAAGTCAATGTCATAAGATTTCTATGCTGTGTGTCATAGAGCCCAGGGCATTATTTATTGAAAATCCCTCGTAATTGTGTTTTAAAAAATGAAAGGAGTTCTGATCTACGGCTTTTAGTCTGAAAGAATAAAATCAGGTACATAGTGAATTGATCATAAGTAAAATTAATTATTTCTTAGTTATTGGAGTTTTCTCGGTATTGAAGTTCCGATTAATCGATTAAATCAATTATCTAATCGAAATGGCCCCCGATTATAGATAATCGATCTTAATTTTTATAATCAATTAATCAAAATATTAGTTTAAAGCAAATTATTTTTATGACTTCTTAATTCATTCTTTTATCAATGTAATTAAATTCTAGGTAATGATTTAAAAACGAGTCAAATGTTACAAAATACATTAAAAAAATGCATTTTAGAAATCACACCTACGTTTTTACCCATTTATTTTTATTCAAAAATGAAAAATAATGCTTGAAATATATCGATTATTAATCGATTATAGTGCATCCGATTATTTTGATAATCGATTTTCCGTTCCTCAGTAAATATAATAAACTACAATGGAAAACAAAGACATTGCACTTTATCCAATATATTTTACAATTTTATAAACATACAGGTACAAATAATATGAAAAATATTTCATGGTTTTACTAGCAAATAAAATTATAAAAAAGGATTTTGTTCATTCAGATTTATACTGTGTTGTACACGCCCCGATGAAAATTTAAATGATGACGACAATTCCACCGACAAATCCAGCAATAACCCAATTTCTTTTTGAGAGAAGACATGGAGGGGCACTGTTAGTATTAGATTTTGGGTAATCTACAATAAAATGTTTTTTAGATTAAGGTCTAAAATTTGAATCACTATCTATCAAAATTAAAAATACCTGGAATCAAACATTAATGCAACTCGCATGCACATATATACATGTACTTGTATGTAACGAATTTCAAGAAAATAAAGAAATTGAAACTTCCAACGATGATCAATGTGGACGCTGAGTAAATATTACAATTAGTTGTTTACATTGAAAGGAGAATAGGAATATGGTTAAATATTTGCCTTAGCTGTGTTTTTCTTCTAAACCAACTGGTTTATTGATTTGAATGCCATTTTCATGCACACTCACGCGTAGAAATATACAGAGAAAAACTTGCGCTAATTAAAGTAATGTTACAATGACACTATAGTTCCGCTAATGTAAATGTAGTGCAGTAGAAAATTTAAGCATTTAGAACTTAGTATTTAGTATATATTTTATACTTTTAAATATTTGTCAATGTATTATTTATGTAAATATACTGAATGTTGTAAGTTTAATGTAAATAATTTGTTTTGTAAATCACATAGCGCGCTTCATGAAATATGCCTACGTGATACCTCTGTGAGATTTACACGCCAGTAACTCACGCAAATCAAAAACATGAAGTAAATATATTTTTTCTATTAAAAAGACATTGATTACATGTATTATATTCAAAGGAGTTTTTTGATTATCACAATAATATTGAACATCGGACCCTTTGGAAATACAGAGATTGGTTCGGGTGCCTAGGAGGAGTAAGCACGCCCTGTCAATCGGTTCATACCGTCAGAGGCATCATCTATTGATCACGTTTAAGGACAATTTCATAGTCAAATTCAAATTAGAATTAAAAAAAAAAGCTTAATAATGTACAAACCAAGTCAGTCAACATACGTTCCAAGGACAGGTTATATTTGCAAACATTAACTGTTCGTTATTTAAGATGTGTTAAAGAGTAATTAAATTTATTAAGATTTTGTCAATTACACTTTATATATTTTAATATATCTTAATATTTTACACTTTTTCCTTTTGTTTTTTTTTCTCCTTACTGTGGTTTCAACAATATTTGTTAGGCACAATTTTTTTAGGATTTCGTTGTTTAGCAGATCCACGAAATTATATATTCATTTAGTAAGAAACATGTTATTCATTTGTATATGCAATGCCTTTGTCAACGAAATTAGGTACCCTCGAAAACGATTGTTTTTCAAAATTGCAAAAGTTGTTGCCAACAAAAATTGATGAAATCACAGTAATTCATTTCAAGATTGAATATTGCAATTACCAATTATGCATCCATGTACATGGTGGCACAATTCTTCACAATGTGTAGGACATATTTCCCTGCACAACTGTCCATACCTGCCTTCAGGGCACTTTATTGAATAATTAGGATCGATCCAACCATTTGGACATGCTAAAAGAATAATATTTTTGCTCTCCTATTATTTTAGTTAAAAAGTCAATTATCTTTGATTCCATCTCATGAAGTAATTTTTAAAATTGTTTTTGATTACTTTTTGGAAGAGAGAGAGAGAGAGAGAGAGAGAGAGAGAGAGAGAGACTTTGCATGTACTTACGAACACATGTATCGTTTATCGCTCTATAGTTTATACAACACTTAAAATTACTGTCATCACTGAAAAACAGATTTGCAAGAACTTAGCGAGTGCAAATCATATTGAAATTGAATATCTGTAAATTACAGCACTAAAAACAGATTTGGTTTTCCAGAAAGTGTCAAATTATTTCAGTAATGTTGCCAGAAAGTGTACCTAAAATATATTGATGAGCATTATAGATACTATTTTTTCCAAAAAAAACAACTTACCCCTTATCACAGTAGCCTTCTCTTGTTGCAGTACAGAAAAAAGGCAATGAGCAACTTAGAAAGATGATAAACTCGCTTGCTCTATCAACTAATAGAAGGCAATTCAAGTTTCAGGAAATATTTTTTATCACTTCCGTTTGATACAATGAATTTTATCAAAAACACATTTCATGGAAGAATAATTTAACTAAAGTGCTGCAACTTTTGGTAAAAACCTTACATCACATTTGTAAGATTTATGATTTTAAAACATAAATAATAGTGACAATTGAAAGAGTCGTTTACATTCTTTGTAGTCATGCATGGATATCTTACGTATCCTTTGAATGAATAGTTGACATTATTTATATTAAACAGAATACTTCATTTACAGGTGTCTTTTAAAAAAACCTCTTCATAATTTAGATATTGAATAATGCATTGCCATTTCCTAAAAGGAAAAAAAGTTCATGTTTTTAATAAACAATTTGAAAGATAGCCATATCAATGAGCGTCATGTCTAAACATTGCTTTAATAATTTCCTATTTTATGTTAGAGTGGATTATTCTTTTTATTTTTCCTTAAATTAGTATATACATATATATTAAGGAAGTAAATGGTGACCTCATCTAAAAAAATGTGTCAATCGTAATGAATAATGTATCTGTAATTATACAAGCAAAAACGTCATTTTAAAAAGATACTGTCATGTATAAAACAAAGTTGCTGAACGAATGAAAAACACGAAACATGTCTCTGTACACTAGATTAAAACCAGCAAAAACTTGAAAAATTCAAGAAATTTAATCCCCTACAAAGAGTGAGGCTAAAAGAATCTTTCAGAGTAGCAACATAGCCTAGCTGTATCAATATGAATTTCCAAAATCATACTGTATCTTATGCAAATGATCTCAGGTATGATACGTGAAATTACTTAGATAAGATAAATCTTTTACAGCTTACAATAATTACCGGTACTCAAAATCCACACTGTTTGATATATTTGTTAGTTGACATGATCATCGGGTAGGTTTCCTTGCAACGACTCTTTAACTACAGAAAACAAGCTTATGATAATGCTTATTGATGTTGCACAGTACAGGCTCTTTAAGCTGACACGTGTATCAGAATAAAGTTCTGACTCATTCGTCGGTTCCTAGACTTAAATTTTTGAAAGGGATAGCTGCCTTAAACTTTGGTTACATTCTTAATCATATAAATGTTTGTAATTTATTTCACCATATTGCAAGTTGAAATCTTCATCCTGTAATTCATACAGATATTTGCAATCTTTTCAATTACAAACAAACCCAACAGTACCTTGCAATTGATGTTTAGCACACATCTACAACAAAATCGAAACAAAAAAATGCTAGTGTTCATGTTCTTTTAATTTCAAATACACTCCTGCTCGACATGTTATTACTGGTGATTTCAATATAGTTTTCAATAAAAGTGTAATTCGAAAATTGTCCTATCTTGTAATTGGTTTTTATTTGTTTTTTGTTTAACGTCCGTCCCTCTTAAGAATTGTTCAAACATACGGAGAGCTGCAAATTTTGACCTATGGTCGGTACTTAGGGCCATTTAGCAGTGAGGGATCTATTTCGATCGTGCACCTACTACGATACGGGACCTCGATTTATACGGTCTAATCTGATGGACAGGTCTCCACGTCCCACAGTGGTATTTGGAACTAAGGTTCAACTTCTTACTACACAACTCTTAGAGCTGACGCTCTTACTACTGCTTCTCCACGCGGGCGACTCTTGTAACTGGTTATTAACAAAATTATTATGCTACTCTTATTTTTACACAAATATTCTGAAGTTGAGATTTAAAAAAAATGACAACATCAATAAGGTGTTGAATTTCTAGTTTGTAGTTAATGTGCTCCTTTCGAAGTTGACCTTCTTTTTTTCCAATTCCTATAATGCATATTAAATTCAAAAACGTCGTCATGAGAAGTCCAAATCATTTGCTTTGGTCTTCAACTCGACATTTATTCGACATTTATTAAATGGATTATCAATTACCAAATGAATAAATGTTCATCCATTTGCAGATTCGGTAAATATGAGAAAACTTGAAAGTAAAGCCATCACAGAGTCTGTCTAACTTGTTTCATATTTGAATGTTTTACAAACTTGAGACAACATAAGTCAACTTACAACGAAATAAATGAGAAGGTTTTAAAATTTCTATCGTCAATTTTTCATATTAATGTACAACGTATAGATATCCCAATATTATCTGCATTTATCTCTATCTTATTCGGTGCTTAAGAACATGATCAAAGTACAATACGTTTTAAATCCAGAACGGCTTTTGGCAGATAAGTTGATGATACACAGATTTCAACAACCTCGTTTAAAGACACCGTTTATTAACAAGCTTAGAAGCATGTCATTTTGTAAATTTGGCTGACCTGTTTAAACCAATTGTTCGGTCTTCCTATTATTGCAGATTTTGACCATTGAATGTACCGTCTACCTGATAGTGGCGGTAGTGACCGGTCGGCAGGGGATTTTTTCTTCTCAAAGGTTATCTAAACCCATCTGAAATTTCCAGGGGTCCGTTTTTTACGTCCTCTCAAGTATTCTGTGTTGTGGAAATATTAATCATGCTTTGTCATCTTCAGTCTTTTCATTTCCTTTACCGTACAGGTCAATTTCAAAAAAGCGTATGTTTGTCCACGTAGACAATATCAATGTTGATATGTGATGGTATTAGTTGGATTGAATATAACCGTTTTGTATAAGAGGAAAGGTCAGATCAAAGTCATAAGTATTCCTCTGGACATAAGGAGTAAAATAAAAAAAATACTGCTGCCAATCATAAAATGCCTAGCCTACCTTTTTTTTCAAAAGATTCTGCTTTTTCTTTTCGGATAAAAAGATTTAAGTACATAGGATCTATAAAATGATATACATTGTAACCAAATTGACGGAAATAATTTGATAAAAATGGATTTTTGCAATTTTTTAGGATATATATTGATTATTTTTATATGTTTCCTGTATTATTTTGTTGCTGTGGTTTTTTCACATATAAAAAGGTAATCATATAAGGATAAAAATGATTTTTAAAAAAACAAAAGTTTCCATCGTTAACTAAGAGAGAAAACACACTTTTTACGTATTTTTGGCCGAAATCTGTTCTTGGTTCGGAAGTTTTTAAAAACGTGAATAATTTTAGTTTATTCGGAAAATCATATTTATTTGATATATTTTAAAACTTTAGTCCGTTTTTATTAATTTAAGTTACTTTCGAACTTTTTTCAAGTTGTTGATTGCGTAACAGTTATAATTAAATTCGCTGTTCTATAGTAATTTAGAGAAGCAGGAAAGAAGATATATATACTGATATACCACAAAAATATGGCCCTTGTTAGATTTCAAACTCGTGATCAACTTACCATTTTTATTTAGAATTGGACTGTTGTGATAAGGAAATACAAATATGATCTTTTAGAATCTTCTTATCTAAATATAGACAAGTAAGCAAATACACGTTAAATATTTCATATACATGTAGTAAGAAAACAGGCAAGAATCCCTCCTTAAATTTGCTTATCATCGACTTAGGAAAATAAAGTAGATTTAGTTATCTTTTTATGTCATAGTTTAACCTTACAATAAATTTGTCATCACATATATTCTGCGTGTAAAATTCTCGAACTGGATTTTAAACAACATACAATCAGTCGACCAATCATTTGTATTATATATTAAAATAAATATTACGATAAGTCATTTTAAACGCTCTAACGGCAACGCCTGGGCGAAGAGAAATTCGACCGTACTTTGGATCAACAATGCATCGCTTGTTAAAGCGCCGTTCTCTAGAGATAGTAAAAATAAAATTTCAACATAAAATAAAATCGCCTTTATTTATTAGATATATTGTAGATAAATTATAGATAAAACGTTCTTCATTAAATTCAGCATTTTTTAGCCTTCGATTTGGTAATGTAACTTACACACGACGCCATGTGTCGTCAGAGTCTATACGTAGCAAACATCACGTGTGTTTTAACAAGTCCGACCTAAAATAATTGAATCTGGATATCTGCGCTCGCCCTAATTGTCGCACCGTCATCATATTATGAATATCCTTTGTATCTTTTGTAGGACAAAAATTGCAATGACCAAAATGAAACATTTCGTGAAATATTGTTGCATTAATATGGTCATTTTCTTATATTATATAATATGTAACTGCCATGTTTAAATGAACCTCTCACTGATCATCACAAATTTATATTTTCTGCTCGGTTATAGGGTATTTATGGATACAGTCCAGAGTTCAGTTGACCAGCCCTAAAATTCGGCATGTCATGCAGTTGAGATAATCCTACATTTGATTTTAACGGGCTTGTGCAATGACGTAAAATACAGACTACTTTGATAACAGTCAGGGATGTTATTATTGAACAATAAGATAAATTAATTAGTATTTCATCCTATATCAGAGAAAATATAGATGATCTACGTGTCAGAACTATGAACAAAACAAAAATTGCCCCTGATAACATCATAATTTTACGAGTACTAGTAAATACTTATCTTAAAACAAAATATACAGAAGTATAGTGAGAAAAACTGAACAATTAAACAAAAATGTCGACAACAAACGCAATTACATGTACGATATTTTTTCTATAATTAACAATTCATTATATGATAAAGGGACCTCAAAATTTCGAAATGAAATATAATTTTGATCGTTACCCACTGGAGTTCACAATCAATGACTTACATGACTGTGCTCAGGCAGTATTTTACACAGTTTACGAGTAGTGACATCCAAGACCGTTCTCAGAAAGAGACATCAAAGAGAGTTCTCAGGTTGTGACATCCAAAGGAGTTCACAAGTATTGACTTACATGAAAGTTTACAGGTAGTGACTAAAACGGGAGTTCACAGGCAATGACTTTCGCGAGAGTTTATGTTCCACGAAAGTTCACAAGCAGTGACTTACACTGGACTTTACAGCTGGTGACAACTAAAGGACTTCATGGGTAGTGACCTACACAGGAGTTCACAAGCATAGTAGTTATTTAGACGGCAGTTCACAGGTTGTGACTCCAATGGGAGTTTACAGGTAATGATAAACTCGGGAATTAAAACATAGTGATTTCCTCAGGTATTGACTATCACCGGAGGTAATACATGTAGGTAGTGACTAAAAGGGGAGTTCACAGATTGTAACTTACAAGGGAGTTCACAGGTTAGCGACTAACATGGGAGTTCATAGGTAGTACTTAAGAACTCGTTTTGTTGAGTTACTAGTACATGTATATCCTTACATAAAATTGACTTCTCAAAAGGAAGTGCAATTAACTGCTCGTACAATTGAAGACAATCTTCAATAAAACTTGGTATGCAGAAAGAGAAATTATTTGGTTAGGTATTACTTGGACTTCTTATACGTACACGCTACACCTAGATACATTTTCTGCTTACTGGGTTTTTATTCAGGTATACATGTAATATGTACGAGGGTTGTTCAATAAATAATGTCCTCCGTGCTTGCTAAGAAACAAAAATAAAGCTTTGCAATGATTTAGTCATAATGATTTAACGTTAATATTCTCTTTTAATTAAAACACATGTCCATAACATTTTTATCCAATTTCTGATTGTTTTAGAACAGATTTTTGAGTATGGTCCTTCGTATACTGCAATATGACAAGTCCTATGATTTCCTGGGTTTCTTTCTTCTTTTTAAAGGTTCTTTTTTCAAGTTTGGAAAATAAAAAAGTCAAAGGGTGAAATATCTGGCGAATATTGTTGGTGTGACAAAATATTAACAATCTGTTTATCCCAAAACTCCTTTACTCTTTAATGCATGTGGGTTTGGACGCTGTCATGACGAAATTTAATGTAGTAGATTTCTGATTCTGGTTCCATCCTCTCATAGACCTTCGATTTTTTTGTCATAAATTGTTTTCTAGAATTATCCAGAAATTGAATTGCCTCACCGAATAAGAATTTGAACAATAAAACCACTTATATTTAAGAAAATGGCATATAAATCTGTCTTTTGCAATTCTTTGCTCTGTTTGCAGAATTTATGCAAAATCTTATGCGTGAAAAGAAGAAAACACTTGCAGTGGCCTTTAACTCGACTTTCAGATATATCGACGACGTATTTTCAATTAACAATGGTAATTTCCATTCCTACGTCGATACGATATATCACTGAGAGCTTGAGATAAAAGATACCACAGAGTCGGACACATGTTTCATACTTGGATGTTCTACTTGAAAAAGACGTTAATGGTAACCTAACAACCAAGCTGTATGATAAATGTTACGACTTTAACTTTTCTATCGTTAACATTTCCTTACTTATGCAGCAATATACCTTCCTCACCTGCATACGGGGTGTTTATATCTCAGTTGATTCGATACTCAAGATCATGCTCTACATGTACGTATGAACAATTTCTAAAACGAGGTAAATTATTGACAAGCAAGTTGATGAAACAAGAATATCAGCAGTCTCGTTTAAAGTCATCATTTCGTAAGTTCTATGGTCGATACAATGACCTTGTCAGCAAATACAATTTATCATTGAGTCAAATGCTGACTAACGTTTTTCATTCGAATTGTTAGTCCATTATTTATACACTGAATTGGCGACGGATTTTTCCGTTATTTCATGATCATGACAAGGAGCACACGGCGGATGTATCCGGTAAGCAGGGGATGCTAACTCCTCCATGACACCTGATCCCACCTCTGATGTTTGGAGATCCGTGTTTGCTCTGCTCCTATTTTGTATTGTTCTATGGACTTTGATATTGAATACTGTTCGTTATCTCCATATCCTTCTTCTCAAACCTTGGTTGTTTTTGTCAAGTGCAACTTATTGAAAATTTGTTTTGAGGGCCTAAAGTAATGGATTCAAGTTTCATTATCTGTTTGATTTTCAGACAAGCGTTGTAACTACAATTTTGGATTTTTTGAAATAATTGTTTACAAATCCCTACACACTTTCGTTTTCACTCATTTTTCAAAGCAATGATGCCTATCAATTTTGCTGTGTCTCCTTAAGTCAATCAAACATTGTAATTGATAATTTGTTGAATTTTGGCATATAGTACATAGGTTATAGCAAGTCCTTGTCGTCCAGGACGGTACCCATTTTTGATGCCCATTATATAATATTTTTTCATTGAAATCCACCTGCTCATGTGTCTATAAAACAGAAACCGGTTGCTGTAAATTTCACATATTTCATTGAATATTTCTTTGACATTCTTAAAGTTTTACAGCAGTTGAATGAAGCGATTAATTTCACTATAGTTTTCTGATTCTTTACCATCCATTTTTAATGCAGTACTGTCTCGAATAGCCATTGTTTTCCAGCTTTTCACAATGTAGTGAGTTCTTCTGATTTTGTATGGCTAGGTCTTATATGTATTTAGCCTCAGCACCCACATGACCATCCATATTGTAGCTTCTCACCACTCGTCTTTTATTGGTCTCTGTCAAGAAAATATATCAAACATCCCTCACCTCTTACGCACTGAAAATATCATACATTTAACTAACCCTAAAATAAATTTACACACAGAAAAAAGAACAAACAAAAGAACATACTTACAAAACTGAAAACTGACCAACAAAACAAAAACGCATACCGGCTAGTGAGAAAAATATGCCAGTCTAAACAAATCTTCCTTATTCCGATGTTTAACAGTTTAACAGTCCTCATAACTGTAACATTGTGTAATATTCGCCACAACCTAAGAACATATATGACAAGCAGAAACGTGGCATCCGGCTGGTGTTGTTACCGCTCACTAATCTGACCACTCTGGCCTACATGTAACCGGTCATTTTTATACTCACGATAAAAATAGCTTCCACATCCGTCTACGGTTACCAACTACGGTCAAAATCAAATCAACAAAAAAGTACCAAAACTAAACACCCACGCATACACACAAAAACTAAACAATTGAATCAACTTTATTACAATCATGTACACATAATGAAATAATGTAATGAAAAGTGGAAACATAAACTGTAATCAATTCATTAAAGATTAAATCATGAGAGAATGTCAAGCTTTATGTCATAAGATTTCTATATTGTGTGTCAAAGAGCTCAGGACATTATTTATTGAAAATCCCTCGTAATTGCGTTTTAAAAATTGATAGGAGTTCTGATCTAGGGCTTTTAGTCTGAAAGAATAAAATCAGGTATATAGTGAATTGATCATAAGCAAATTATTTCTTAGTTATTGGAGTTTCCTCAGTATTGAAGTTCCGATTAATCGATTAAATCAATTATCTAATCGAAATGGCCCCCGATTATAGATAATCCATTTTAATTTTTACAATCAATTATAATCAAAATATTAGTTTAAAGCAAATTATTTTTATGAATTCTTAATTCATTCTTTTATCAATGTAATTAAGTTCTAGGTACAAATTTAAAAATGAGTCAAATGTTACAAAATACATTAAAAAATGCATTTTAGAAATCACACCTGAGTTTTTACCCATTTATTTTTATTCAAAAATGAAAAATAATGCTTGAAATCTATCGATTATTAATCGATTTTAGTGCATCCAATTATTTTGATAATCGATTTTGAAAAAAATCCGATTTCCCAGGGATACTGTGTCCAAATGTTTTTTGGATTAATTTTCTTTTATTATCATTATAACTACAGATTAGTAAGTTACAGTTTCATCAGAGATTATGACTTAGAATAAATTAATATAATGTAACATTGAATGTTGTCACGGTCGGTCTCCAAGAGCTCTTTTCTATTATTCTTAGACTATAGAAAAAGAAAAACGAAAATAAAAGATAGTCAGAAAATGTCATATTTTCAGTATTGCAAATCATTTGACATAAATAGTGTGATTCCCGTTCCTCAGTAGATATAATAAACTACAAAGAAAAACAAAGACATTGAACTTTATCCAATATATTATACAATTTTATAAACATATAGGTACAATTAATGTGAAAAATATGTCATGGCTTTACTCGCAGATAAAATATAAGAAAAAGGATTTGTTCAGTTCGATATATACTGTGTCGTACACGCCCCGATGAAAATTTAAATAATGACGACAATACTTGATATCGCGATTACTCAACTTGCGGGAAACTCTTTCGCGATGAGGTACAAAACGTCTGTTGGATGGGGACAAATGTTCTATTGAATACAATGCAAGATCTGTCATTGTAGAGTTTTTAAGGACAGATAAGTAAAAAATCATGGTGGAATACCTTGCTTAAAAATCGCTGAGTCATCTTAATTAATTTTTGAGACGAGCTAATCCCAAAATGTTACGTTTTTAGCGATATTTTTAACGAAGCGGTCTCTTCTCATAAAATTTTCATTGCAAATCCTCTTATTATAGAGCTGATAAAAGATTATAAACTTTCCTTATTTGACAGTCTACTATTTGGAGCCCAATTCTTGGCAATACATTGCAATTTCGGCATTAAATTGTTCGAATCATTTGATTGTTACTACTGTAAACAATGTCATGTGTTCCCAAAATCTAGAGCTTTCTCGAATCCCCCGCAAAAGAGCGGTAGTAAGTTAGATAACTGCGAGGTACTCGCGATATTACGTATTCCACCGACAGATCCAGCAATAACCCTATTTTTTTCGACAGAAGAAATGAAGACACACTGCTATTATTAGATTTTGGGTAATCTACAAAAAAATCTTTTTTAGATTAAGGTCTAAAATTTGAATTACTATCTATCAAAGATTCAAATACCTGGAATCATACATTAATGCAACTCGCATGCATGCATATATATATGTATGCGAGTTGCATTAATGCTTGAAAAAATATGACAATGATTTGTTGACATTGAAAGGAGAATGGAAATATGGTTAAATATTTACCTTAGCTGTGTTTTTCTTATAAACCAACTGATTTATTGATTTGAATGTCATTTTCATGCACACTCACGCGTAGAAATATACAGAGAGAAACTCGCATTAATTATGTTCCCCAAACGAAGTTCGGGAACATATTGTTTTTACTCTGTTTCCTATTATTATTATGTCGCCCCGAACGAAGTCGGGCGACATATTGCGATTGTACGCATGCTTTTGTTGTCCAGGCTGTTTTTCCGAGATGGCTAGGGCAATATTCCTGAAACTTTCCTCAAAGGACGACCACTGGTTGTAGTTGTATTGTGTGGTCATTCAGTTTCAAAATGGCTACCGTTACCATAGAAACCTGCAAATTGCGACGAAATTTGTCCGAGAGTGTTCTCTCTGATCCCTTATAAACATTCGTCATGAAACTTTTTTTTTATTTTAATGATTAGTATCTATAACTGTGCGATTCGCATTTAAAATTTTCAAATAATCGATTATTGCCATGGAAACCAAGGGAAAGTGAAAATTCTTTAGTTTGATTTTAAAATCAAAGTACCGAAAGTACTGAAAGGACTTATACGATTTGATGGTTGTCAAAGATTAGCTAATATATTTATTTTCTTTTTTCCTTCTTCTTCTTCTTCTTCTTCTTCTTCTTCTTCCTGGGTACTTTTTTGTCCGGGAGTGATCTTGTAAACTGTTCATCCGATGTAGGTAAAACCTTTTTAGAGTCAGTAGACATGTTATGTAGATTTGCAGAATCAAGGTCATTTTGCGCGCACATGCTTGCAAGAGCGCGCACGTGCAACACGTGAAATGACCAATATGATAGATATTGCAGTAACTTTTCTATTTTGTGATGAAATGCTTTGAAACTCATAATGTGAGGATATATTAGTAGTATAGACATGAAAACATGAACAAAATGGCAAGATCTTACGCGCATGCTCATGCACTTCGCTCTGATTGGCTGAAACTAAAGTGTCAATAACTTTCTTGTTTTTTGACAAAATCCTTTGAAATTTCGCACATAGTCATACACTATGAAGGTCTACAGCATGATATATAAGAATTATCATGAAAGCATGCAGATGCACGTGTGCTGCAATCTGATTGGCTGAAACTTTAAATGCCTATAACTTTCTGTGTTTTCATCAAAACGGGATGAAATTTAGAATATGAATAGGTATAATAGATTTCTATTTTATGCTACTATCAAATTTGAATGCAAAAAAATGCATGCATGCACGTGCGTGCGCGAAATACGCAAAATGACCAATATATTTGAAAAAAAGTAATATTTATATTTTTATGGTTTTTTTATTGATTCTCAAGATAAAAAGATATGTTAATGATCAAGACAACATGCCTTGTTCATCTTGCATATGAATGCACGTGCATGCGTGTGCAATGCGTTAAATGACATATATTTGATATCATTGTAGCTTTAATAAAAAAAATGAAATCCTTTAATACTGAGCATATTTTAAAAAAAAGTCTTACATGAATTAGGCACAAAAAGGGAGTTGGGGAGCGTTTGGGGAACATGTGTAACGGTCCCCATTACAATTAACACTAGACTAGTTAAAATTTATGTTACAATGACACTACAGAACCGCTAATGTAAATGTATTGCAGTAGAAAATTTAAGCAACGAGTATATAGTATTTAGTATATGTTCGGTCCTTTTAAATATTTGTCAATATACTGAATGTTGTAAGTTTAATGTAAACCATTTGTTGTGTAAATCACATAGCGTGCTTCATGAAATATGCCTACATGATACCTCTGTTAGATTTACAGTCACGCAAATTAAAAACATGAAGTAGATATGTTTTTTTCTATTAAAAAGACATTGATTATTAAATTCTAAGGAGTTTTTTTTAATTATCACAGTAATAATGTACATCGGACCCCTAGGAACTACAGAGATGGGTTCGGGTGCCTAGGAGGAATAAGCACACCCTGTCAATCGGTTCATCCCGTCAGAGGCAACATGTATTGGTCACGTATAAGGGCAATTATGTAGTCTAATTCAAATTAAAATATAAAAAAGCTTAATTTGTACAAACCAAGTCAGTCAACATACGTTCCAAAGACAGGTTATATTCGCAAACATTAACTGTTCGTTATTTAAGATGTTTTCAAGAGTAACTTAATTTATTAAGATTTTGTCAATTACATATTATATATTTTAATATATATTAATATTTTACAGTTTTCCTTTTGCTTTTTTCTCCTTACTGTGGTTTCAACAATATTTGTTGGGCACAATTTTTTTTTAGGATTTCGTTGTTTAACAGATCCACGAAATTAAATATTTATTTAGTAAGAAATATGTTATTCATTTATATATGCAATGCTTTTGTCAACGAAATAAGGTACCCTCGAAAACGACTGTTTTTCAAACTAATGAAAGTTGATGCCAACGAAAATTGATGAAACCACAGTAATTTATTTCCAGATTGAATATTGCAATTACCAATTATGCATCCATGTACATGGTGGCACACTTCTGTACAATTTGTAGGACACTTTTCAATGCAAAACTGTCCATACCTGCCTTTAGGGCACTTTATTGAACAATTCAGATCGATCCAACCATTTGGACATGCTAAAAGAATAATAGTTTTTACTCTCCTATTATTTTAGTTAAAAAGTCAATTGACTTTAATTCCATCTCATGAAGTAATTTTTAAAAAAATGTTTTAATTACTTGTAGTTGAGAGAGAGAGAGAGAGCGTATATGCATGTACTTACGAACACATGTATCGTTTATCGATCTATAGTTTACACAGCACTTAACCTTACTGTCGTCACTGAAAAACAGATTTGCAACAACTTAGCGAGTGTAAATCATTTTGAAAAAGAAATATATGTATAGAACAACGCTGAAAAAAATATTTGGTTTTCCTGAAAGTATCAGATTATATCAGTAATGTTGCCGGGGAATAGTTCCTGAAATATCTTGAAACAGTGCTTATAACTATTAATATTTCCTCTAAAAAGAAAATCTTACCCCTCACCACAGACGCCTTGGCTTGTTGCGGTGTAGAAAAAATGCAATAAGCAACTTAGAACGATGATAAACATGGCTGCTCTATCAACTAAAACAAGCCAATTCACGTTTTAGGAAATATTTTTTATCACTTCCGTTTGGTACAAGGAATTTTAACAAAAACGCATTTCATAGCAAAGGACCGGGCTGCTCTATACGTATAAGTTTAAGTGTTGGTATATGGGGATTGAGGTGGGAGAAGTTATTCAGAATCAAAGGTTTTCTAAACATTAAAAAGATTGTTAATTAGAATGTTCTTTCCGTTTAAAAATTACGAGATACACAATATATTTACTTCCATAAATTGAATCAGTAAAAATATACATTGTATATGTTTTTCATATTTAATATATAAAGTTGCTTATCATTTATTATCGAAAAAACGACAGGTCCCTTTTTTAGAACATCGAATTTTACTTTTCGCATAAAAACGTACTTTACACAGTTCATTTCCATATTCTTAAACTGAAAAACATTTTTGAAAATAGATGATGCATGTGTCTGGTTTCAGTTTATATTTTATGCAGCCAACATTTACTTCAGGAACTGATAAAGTTTAAAAGGGTATCGTTTTTGTTCGATTTTCATCTGACTATAAGTTTTCAAAATATTCTCGGCTATCGTCTCCATCATTTAGACGCATGCCTTTTTCACACATATCGAAGTGGTTTGTTGATCAAGTCTCATTTCCATTGATTACTTTATTTATTTCCCTGGCGACGATTGATGGTTACATCAATGTTTTTTTAACTAAAGTGCTGCAACTATTGGTGAAAACCCTACATCATAATCGTAGGATTTATGAGTTTAAAACATAAAGAATAGTGGTAAAGAGCCATTTACATTCTTTGAAGTTGTGCTTGGATATCTTTCGTATACTTTGAATGAAAATATGACATTTTTGGGGTTTAAAATAGAATGCTTCATTTACACTTGTCCTTTAAAAAAAGCCTCTTCATAATTAGATATTGGATAATGATTTGTCATTTCCTTTATGCAAAAAATAACCTTATTGGTTTTAGTGAACAATTTGAAAGATGGGCACATCATTGAGTTTAAGGTTTAAACATTGATTTAAGGATAATCTATGTAAAATTTCCTTTTCTAAGTTAAAGGCCATATATTTTTGGTTTTCCTTTAATACATAATTATATACATATGTATTAAGGAAGTAAATGATGACCTCTTATCTAAAAAATGTCATCGTATTGTATAATGGATCTGTACTTACACATGTATTAGTCTACTAGCAAAATATTTTTTTTAAAAACTTTCATGCAGAAACAAGTTGCTAAACAAAAAAACGATATATAAAGTATGAAATCCTGGTATCTACCGTTTAAAAGTTATGGCAAATGTAAAAATTTGGAATTTTTGTGTAAAAGTCGGTCAAACCCCAAGGTCAAAAGGTCAAATTTCGTGGTACCCAAAGAAAGATCTTGTCACAAGGAAAACACATGTGAAATGGGAAAGTCATAGCTCCGCTAAATCAAAAGTTATGGGCAAGGTAATTTTTTTTTGCGGACAAACAGACAAACTGCTAGGCAGACATATACTAGTAGACAGATTGACAGACGGACGGACACGACAAAAACTACATACCCCCGAATGAATATTCGATTACGGGGGCATAAAAAATATTTGGTTTTCCTAAAAGTATCAGATTATATCAGTGATGTTGCCAGAAAATTTACCTAAATACTTATTTATGTGCATTATAAATACTGTTTCCTCCAAAATAAAAACTTATCCCTTATCACAGTAGCCTTCTCTTGTTGCAGTGCAGAAAAAAAGGCAATAAGCAACTTATGTATATGATAAACATGGCTGCTCTATCAATTAAAACAAGCCAATTTAAGTGTAAGGAAATAATTTTATCACTTCAGTTTGATACAAGGAATTTTAACAAAAACCCATTTCATGGAAGAATTATTGAACTAAAGTGCTGCAACCTTTGGTGAACACCCTACATCATATTCGTGGGATTTATGAATTTAAAAGAATAGTGATTAAAAACCATTCACATTCTCTGCAGTTGTGCATGGATATCTTTCGTACACTTTGAATGAATGGCTGAAATATTGGGGGATTCTAAACAGAATGCTTCATTTATACTTGTCTCTTGATAAAACCTCTTCATAATTTAGATAGTGAATGATGCATTACCATTTCCTAAAAGGAAAAAAAACTTTAATGTTTTTGATTATCAATTTGGAAATCGGGAAAAACAATGAGAGTCATATTTACTCATTGATTAAAGGATAATCTATTTAATAACTTCCCTTTCTAAGTTAGAGGCCATATATTTTGAGGTTTTTTTCCTTTGATACGTATATACATATATATTAAGGAAACAAATGATGACCTTTTATCGAAACAAATATAACCATTGCATTGAATAACGTGTCTATAATTATACTTAAACAAAATATTTTTAAAAAAGCATACTTTCCTGTAAGAACAAAGTTTCTTAACCCTAGAACACGAAACATAATATACTGAAACGCAAAAGAAACGCAACAAGCAGTAATCTACAAATGTTTGAATTTTTTATCAAATGATATTCAAAAAAGAAAACAGTAAGGCTAAATTCACTTTTCAGAAGATCGGAGATTTGATAAAGATATTAAATGTTTATCTTTTTACTTTACTAAGTAACATATGACTGTTAAAATACCACCTCCCAGCCATTCAATTACAACGTGCAAGACTGCCCTAAACAACGACTGCAGCTTAATTTTTACGATACAATAGGTTAATCAGTATCAAGATCTGAGCGAAGGAATTATTCTTTGCCATTTTTAAATGCCTGTTTTTCAGATGATTATGTCGAATTTTCTCTAACTTGGCGCATTGTAGTAACCCTTGGACTTCCAGTCCAAGGACTATCATTTATGCATATGATACGTAAGACCCCGTTGAGGTGTTATGTAGTGCATTTTTGCATCATCAACTCTCCATCACCTTTACTTTGAGATTTTCCAGATAGAGCAATGGAAATGCGTACTTAAGCCATTTTCAAGAAGCCTTAGCATCGTTACGTAAAACGAAAGGAGATTTTATTTTTGAAATATTGCTACATTACTTAAGATGAACAGTACAAACCCTTAAAATTCCATATTTCCAAATGTTTCGTTAAGAATGCAATTTTCGATTTCTGTTAAGCAGACTCAAACTTGACTTCCGGTTTTGGTATGAAAATCATTCAACCATTAATTAAAATTACCGATATTTACCAAATTGAAGATATCCATAATTTTAAGTTACAAAATTCTTTACATAATTATTTCCCCTAATGTAAGGTGTTGAGTTTCTTTTGCATTTCAGTATATTATTTGTATACTAGATTGAAATCAGTAAAACGTTGAAGTATTCAAGAATTTTAACCCTACAAAATGTATGGCTCGAAAGTATCTCTCAGAGTAGCAACTTACATGTAGCGTAGCTGTATCAATATGAATTACCAAAACCATACCGTATCTTATGCAAATGATCTCATGTATGATACATGAAATTACTTGCATAAGATAATTTTTTTTTACAGCTTACAATAATTACTCCAAATCCACATTGTTTGAAATATTTGTTAATTGATATGATTATCGGGCGGGTTTCTTTGCTCAGACTCTTTAACTACAGAAAACAAGCTTATGATAATGCTTATTGATGTTGCGAAGCGCAGGCTCTTTAAGCTGACACGTGTATCAGAATAAAATTCTGACTCATTCGTCGGTTCCTTAACCTTAATCTCTGAGAGAAAGGAGTAGATTCTTTTAACTTTCAATTGGTAACATTCTTAATCATAAAAAAATTGTCATTTATTTCCCTTGTCATGTATTTCACAATATTGCAAGGTGAAATCTACACCCTGTCATTCATGCAGATATTTTCAATCTTTTCAATTACAAACAAACCCAACAGTGCCTTCCTGCTTAACACGCATCTAAAAAAATCTAAAACAAAAAGTACTAGTATAAATGTTTTTTTTTTCAAGTACAGTCCTATTCGACATGTTATTACTGGTGATGTCAATATCGTCGAAAATGAAAACAACATCTTCAATAAAAGTGAAATTCGGAAATTCTCCTATATGGAAATTGGTTTTTGTTTGTTTGTAGTTTAACATCGTCCCTCTTAAGAATTATTTACTCATACGGAGACACAGCCACTTGCCAGCTGCAAATTTTGACCTATGGTCGGTACTTAGGGTCATTTAGCAGTGAGGGATCTATTTTGATCGTGTACCTACTGCGTCACAGAACCTCGGTTTATACGGTCTAATCTGAAGGATCGGTCTCCACTTCCCGCAGTGTATTAAATTCAGACCTAAGATTCAAGTTCTTACCATGCAACTCTAAAGCAGACGCTCTTACTACTGCTTCTTCACGCGGGCAACTCTTGTAACTGGTTATTAACAAAATTATTATGCTACTCTTATTTTTACACAAATATTCTGAAGTTGATATTTTAAAACAATAGCAACATCATAAGGTGTTAAATTTCTAGTTGGTAGTTATTGTGCTCCTTTCTAAGTTGACCTATTATTTTCCAATTCCTATGAAGCACATTAAATTCAAGGATATAAAATACAAAACATGGACTTTTGTTGATTATATATTTTATATGAAAGTAACATTTAGTCTTGATATATTATAACAAGAGGCCCATGGGCCACATCGCTCACCTGAGAAGCTTTGATCAAGCTATTCATAACCAGATTTTCCCATTGTAATACCTTTTGTGGTCCCATCTCACCCCACATGTCAAAATTTAAACAATTTAGAATCTACACTACCCTTGGATGCTTCCACATAAGTTTCAGCTTTTCTGGCCCAGTGGTTCTTGAGAAGAAGATTTTTTTAAAGATTTTCTTTATATATTTCTATGTAAAACTCTGATTTCCTATTGCAGCACCGCCCAACCCCCGGGGGTCATGATTTGAAAGATTTTTCCTATAAATTTCCATGTAAAACTTGGATTCCCTATTGCGGCCCTGCCTTACCCCTGGGGGTCATGATTTGAACAATTTAGAATCTACACTACCCCAGGATGCTGCCTTATAAGTTTCAGCTTTTCTAGCCCAGTGGTTCTTGAGAAGACGATTTTTTAATGACCCCACCATATTTTTGTCTTTTCTTGATTATCTCCCCTTGTGAGAGGACCTGGCCCCTCATTTTTACTATTTAAATTTCACTTCACCCAAGGATACTAAGTACTAAATTTGGTTATAATTGTCCCAGTGGTTCTTGTGAAAAGTTTACAGACGGACGGACAGAAAGACAGACGGACGACGGACAAAATGTGAGCAGAAAAGCTCACTTGAGCCTGTGGCTCAGGTGAGCTAAAAATGATTGGTCAATTGATTGTATGTTGTTTAAAATCTCCTTCTCGAGTTTTTCACTCCGGACATGTGATGACAAATGAATTAATGAGTATTAGATAATAAAAACAGTTAAACATAGTTTTTCAGGAAATTTAATTGAAGAAAATTAAAATTTAATCAATTTCTACAAAATGTGAATAAATTAAATTTTCTAAATAACGCAAATCCAAGATCTTGAGAGGTGACGTAAACGACGTCTGCGACACTATAGCACGAAACAATGGCAAGTGAAGTTCCTAATCATTTAGAGCAAAGGACATAGTGTAAAGCAGTGGCGCTTTTCGGTTATACATGTATAACCCAACAGAAATTAAAGCTGATTTGAACAAAGTTTATGGACCCTCTGCACTCTCCGATCCACACTTTTCTGAGATGGGTACGTCGATTTCAAGACGGTCGGCAAACGCTTGCAGATGGCCTTCGTAGTAGAAGACCCGCAGCTGTTATCACCAAAAATGAAATTGACACTGTGAAACAGATCACTGAAAGTGATGCAAGATACACCGTTAATGACATTTCATCTTTCACTGGGAAGAATTCGTCAGCAGTATTTGAAATATTAAAACACAGACTAACGTTGAAAAAATTTTGTGCTCGATGGGTACCCCATATTCTAAAAGATGAGCAGAAGAGGGTACAAATAGAAATTTGTCGGCAGATATAAGAAAAATATGAACATTCCGATTTCAGGCGCTTAAACGAAATTGTCACTGGATATGAAACGTGGATGTTCTTTTTTGAAACAGAGATAAACGAAATAAAGTTTGGGTGACTGATGTCAAGGACAGACCACAAATTACAGGGCGTAGCCGCTCAGTGCGGAACGATATGTACGCTACTTTCTATAATTCGAATGGACCTGTCGTGCAAATTCCTGTGCCAGAGTCTACCAGTGTCACTACTAAATTCTACAAAGAAAAAGTATTAACCAAAGCTGTGTGTGTCACATTATGAAGAGACCCACCCTCGAAATGGAACCCTTGGCATACATTTACTACATGACAATGCACCAGCCCACAAAGCCTCGATTGTTACCGAATGTCTGACAGAGATGAGCATTAAAACTTTACCGCATCCTCCATACAGCCTGCTCTATCCCATTGTGACTTTTGGCCTAATCCACTCATCAAGGATACCTTAAATAGACGAAAATTTGAAAGCCACCAAGCTGTAGGCAGTGCGCTTCACCAGTGTCTAAATGGTATCCCTAAATCGGCCTTTAAATAGGCTTTTCAGAAATGGATTCAAAGACTGAAAAAATATGTAGAAGTGTAGAAGGAGAATATTTTGAAGGATGTGATAAGCTGTATCTGTGATTTTTTGTTGAATAAAATACAGCGAATAAATATTCATTATTTTTCAAATACCCCTCGTAAAAGAAAAGTCACTTCACTTTGTTTTCCTATGTCAGTGAATTTTAGGAGGGATTCTTGTCTGGTCTCTTACTACATGAAATATTCAAAGTTTATTTGCTTATACATGTATGTCTAATATACATGTATTTAGAAGTAAGAGATTTTATTTGATCATATTTTTATTTCCTCATCACAATTTTACACCTTTAAAGACCCAATTTTTTTACTGTACGGTTACCTGAGGAGGGGGAGTGGTCCAAGTAACAGTGGTGTTATTTACCTGGAGACCCCCAATACCCAAGATATCAAAAATCTATATACACGTAGCATTACACAGGAAGTCTGTGTCTGGTGATCAGGGTCAACATTCCGTGTTTCGTGTCTAAATTTGAGTGAAACTACTTGAAATAATTGAAATATTTCAATATAAAAATTATTTGTAAATACTTTCAGCGATATCTAATGAAGAAAAAAATATATAAAGAAATATCGTTTTTAAACTTTAAAAAAATGACAAATTAAAGAAAAGAACACAGAGTAAAACTACAAAGTAAACATAACTTTTTTTAATTAAACTTGTGTAAATATAAAAAATTTAAAAAAAATAATAGTAAAATATTCCATTCATAGGTAGGCCTATCCGTCATGTGAACATATATACAACGTACCGTACCGCGATAGGAATATTGCCTACGTTCTGATCAACAATAGTGTCGAAAATATTTACCTTTTCCGGGTGTTCGTGTGTTTAAATTTTTTTATTGTTTGCAAGATTTCTTTTATACTTTTAAGAATTGATCTTTGACTGTATATATTCACTTTTTAATTCCGAATATTGGGTATCGACAGATGTTAGGAAATTCGAACTAAAAGTTACAATCTCGAAACTCCTAGCTGTGTCTGACATTTCAGAACTTTACAACGGAACATGGTATAGATTGTATTCATATATACGTAGATAAAACATGGGATAAATGAATTTTTTATCCGTGCCGTTTGTGCTAAATATCTTTTCTTATTTATCATATTCCAATTTTAATCGGCAAATAGCGTTTTTGCTTGTGCACGGACTGGTCTAAATTCTACAGCAGATATCTTGGACGACATACTAGTATCGCCTAAAATACAATATAGCCGTTGAGATTAAAAGCAAATATTTTTAATATATTCGATCAATGCATACTATCTCTGCAAGATATATTATTGTTTTCAGCGGCAGCTCACACAAATTGGTCCGACCAAAATAGTTCCATCATGATTAAGTAGATACAACATTATTGTTCATGATAAGAGTGAAGTTGTGTATTTCATACGTTAAAGAAATCAAAAATAACGTCAAAATATTATTAGAAAATCACTTTCCCCCCGAAATGCAAATAAAAAATTTCAATATTCCTACGCTCGCTCCCTCCTCAGCCTTTTTGTTTGATAATAGAGAATAATTAGGTCATTCTTCGATTCATATTTTTTCACCGATGAATTGATAATACTATATCGACAATTGTATTAAGTACATGTTTATAGTCTGTTAATTATCATACAATTTCCTTTTAAGAAGAAATAAATCATTCTGTGTGTGTATATTATTAAGTGACGGAATTTTCAATCCCTGGCTGGATTCTGCTCACGTGTGTACACTTTGTAAACTGTAGGGGATAAAATGTGTGGCAAAACGAGAACTGGGTCGGACATTCGGGTTCGTGTTGGAGTTCAGCATAGGCTTACCATTTTATATAGAACTTGAATAATGTAAGTAATATCTGCGACGAATACATTAGCATATTTCAGTAATTTTCAAAACAAAAAAGGTTTTCAGTTTAGAATTTTCCGATCCGGTCTTGATTTTCCTAACACGGCCATTTTAAACACAAGTTGTTGCAGATGCAAATGTTAGAACAAACTATATATAGTTCAACAGGGATTGTATAATTTTTATTAATCAGAATTCGTATTCATATGATCTAATTAAGAAAAGAAAAGTTTTGTCTGCCATCGTAACTTCTCGGCAAAACAAAACGTGTTCCTCCGAGCTCGCTGGATGCGTTTAACAGCTCCATCGCACGTGTGTAGATCAAGGCTAATGTTGATCTTGCGGACACAGGTTCATGTAGGCCTATGTGTACCGTTTGTTAGGTGTTATGGGTCAGAATTACCCTAAATGCCAGCAAAGATTAATCACACAGTTTAAACTTAACAATAATTTATTTACAGTAATATATAATAAGTATATGAAACATAAAGTACAAACTTAGCAAGAATCTAAGAATACATACATCAGAGTGTCCGTTGCTGCACACAATGTCCCAGTGAAATTATATCCCAGTAATACCTCAATGATGCTTATACGACAATTCTATTCACAATTATTGTATTTGCATCGAATTGACAGGGTATTTATACAGTATCATAAATCTAGAATATTCTAGAAATTGTAAATACATGATATTCCTGGAAAGTTCTGGACATAAACAAAGTTCAAGAATGTTCTAGAAAAAATGACCAAACATATTGACCATTCTGGAACGTTCAAGAAACTTAATGTTACTAATTATATACATAATGAAACAATACGCATCTCACAACACCTCCCCCCTTAAAAAGTTTGAATGTCAATGAAAACTTATATTATTAAAATAAAAGTTATGTACATTAATACAAAATCTAGTATGTTTACGATACTCTTGACAAGGCGTCTGCAATAACATTGTCTTTGCCTTTGATATGTTTAATTGTTATGTTGTATTCTTGTAACAACAAACTCCATCTAGTCAGTCTTTGATTCTTGTTTGACAATTTATGCAAAAATGTCAGGGGGTTGTGATCCGTATATACAAGAATTGGATGCAAAGTACATTCAGATAAACATCAAAATGCTGTAAGGCTAACAACAAAGCAAGGCATTCCTTTTCAATGGTGGAATACTTTTGTTGACATTTTGTAAGTTTCTTTGAAAAATAAGAAACAACTCTATCTACCTTATCACTATGTTCTTGAAACAAAGCTGCCCCGATTCCAACATCACTAGCGTCAACAGTAAGCTTAAATTGCTTAGAAAAATCTGGAGTTGACAGAACTGGGTTGCTCATAAGGACAGATTTGATTTTATGAAAGGATTTTTCACAGTCCTTTGTCCATTCAAACTTAACCCTCTTCTGCAAAAGATTTGTAAGTGGACTAACTACTGAGGAAAAATTTGGACAAAATTTTCTGTAAAACCCAGCCATGCCCAAAAACCTCATTAACTCTTTCTTGTTTGTAGGAATCGGGAACTTTGCAATAGCTTCCACTTTAGCCATAATGGGTGTAACATAACCTTGACCTACTTTATGACCTAAATACTCTACATAGGCATGACAAAATTCGCTCTTCTCAAGGTTCACAGTTAAGTTTGCTTTAGCTAAAATGTCAAATAAAGCACGCATGATTCGGAGATGTTCGTCCCATGTGTCGCTGTATATGACGACATCATCAATGCAGGCCTCGCATCCCTCAAGGTCTTGAAGAAGGGAGTGAATCATCCTTTGGAATGTAGCCGGTGCGTTTTTCATGCCAAAAGGCATTACTTTATACTGATAAAGTCCATCTGGTGTAGCAAAAGCAGATATTTCTTTTGCTCTTTCTGTTAACGGTACTTGCCAGTAGCCTTTCAACAGGTCAAATTTACTGACAAATTTCGCGTTTCCAATTTTGTCAATACAGTCATCGATTCTAGGTATTGGATATGAATCAGTTTTGGTAACAGAATTCACCTTTCTAAAGTCTGTACATAATCGGTAGGTACCGTCCTGTTTTGGTACAAGAATACATGGTGAGCTCCAATTACTTTTACTAGGTTCAACAATGTCATTGTCCAACATGTACTGCACTTCCCTTCTTAAGTACTGCAATTTTATTGGATTGAGACGGTACGGATGTTGTTTGATAGGCAGAGCGTCGCCAACTATAACATCATGACAAGCTGCATTAGTTTTCTTTGGAACATCCGAGAAGATTTGATGATACTCATTCACCAAGTTTTTAACTTGTTCTTTTTGGTGAATGTTCAAATGTCCAAGTTTGGCATCAAAATCAGCTAAAATTTCCGAGTTTTTCAAGCGGACACTCTGATTACAATCTTTCTCATTCATTTCTACACTCGTATCACTTTCAATACAATTTTGAACAGTCTTAGCATTGGCTAAAGTGGAAACTGGTTTTACAGAATTTCGGTCACACCTTTCAAAATACTCTTTTAACATGTTAATGTGACAAACCCGTTTCTCTTTACGTCGACCTGGTGTCTTAACTACATAGTTTACATCACTGATCTTGCTTTCAATTTCATAAGGGCCATAAAAACTGGCCTGTAAAGGATGACCAGGAATAGGTAAAAATACAAGAACCTTATCACCTGGCTTAAACACCCTATTTCTGGCATCTTTGTCATACCACATTTTCATTTTCATCTGAGAATTCTTCAAATTTTCTTGTGCTAATTTACAAGCATTGTAAAGTTTTTCTTTGAAATCAGACACATAATCTAAAAGATTAAGATCACTAGTCTCAGTCAGCCACTTTTCCTTCAACAATTTCAAAGGACCTCTAACTGTATGTCCGAACACCAATTCAAAAGGACTGAACCCAAGAGACTCCTGGACTGCTTCTCGTGCAGCAAATAGCACAAGATGAACCCCTTCGTCCCAGTCTTTTTCATATTGGTAACAATGGGTCTTCAGCATTGTTTTTAGGGTTTGATGAAAACGTTCTAGCGCTCCCTGGGACTCAGGATGATAAGCAGTTGATCTATATTGCCTTATACCCAACTCATGCATGACTTGCTGGAACAACCCCGACATAAAATTTGAGCCTTGATCCGACTGAATTGCCTTGGGTGCTCCTACAAAACTGAAAAACTTGGTTAGGGCCTTAACTATGCTCTTTGCCTTTATATTCCTAAGAGGTATGGCTTCAGGAAATCGAGTGGATGTACACATAATGGTAAGTAAATACTGGTTTCCTGACCTAGTCCTAGGCAAAGGTCCTACACAATCCACCAACACTCAACTAAACGGTTCTTCAGAAGCTGGAATGGGTTGGAGAGGAGCAGATGGTATCTTCGGATTTGGTTTACCTACCATCTGACAGACATGGCATGACTTGCAAAACTTCGAAACATCCTTTCTTAGCTTAGGCCAATAAAAATGACTCAAAATCCTATTATAAGTCTTATTGATACCTAAATGACCAGCCATAGGTATATCGTGGGCTAAACTCATGACATCTCGATGATAAGCAGCTGGGACCACTATCTGGTGAACAACACGCCACACTTCATCTGGAGAAGCGTCAGGTGGTCGCCATTTTCGCATAAGGATGCCATCTTTCATATAGAAGCATTCTCCAACTTTAGTAGCCTCTTCTGGTGGAAGTGCCCTCTTACTAAGTTGAATGATATCTGGGTCTTTATGTTGTTCAGAGAGTAAACGTTCTCGGCTGAGGATGTCCTTGCTTTGGCTAACTAGTGGATGCAACTCATCATCCTCACCACCAAATTTTGGTAAAAGTTCTTTCTTCTCTTGCTTCTTGATATCGTGTGGTTCCATGCTTGTTTGAATGCCATCAAGGTCAGATAAGAAAGTGTCATTCAAATCAATATCAACGGAGGAATTCGTCTCGTCAAATGCTTGAGTATGGTCTGCCTCCATTTCTCGTCTTCTGGCCATCGCTCTAGTAACAGCACAGGCTGGATAAATGTCATCATCTTCATCATCGCACATGGCATTGGAAGTGATTTTCTCACAAACTATAGGATCAGGTACAACCTTCCCACCAGCTAAATCGTTGCCTAACAACAAAGAAATGCCTGGAACGGGAAGAGTAGGTCGAACACCTACGATAACAGGTCCAGTAACTAAATCTGACTTCAAACTAATTCTATGCAAGGGAACATCAATGACACCTAGCTCCACACCCTGTAATAAAACTGACCCACCAGTAGAAGTCTGCTCAGACAAAGGAAGCACGCCCTCTAACAATAACGTCTGTGCAGCACCAGTATCTCTCAAAATCTGGACAGGTTTTATTTCGCTAGAGTCACCGAGTGAAACAAATCCCTGAGACATAAAGGGCTTATAATCCTCCATAGAATCCATAGAACTGGACTGTGAACCCTGGACATCAGGAGTATCAGAACAAATCGAAACTAAGGCTTCTCTATCACCTCTAACTGCCGCACAAGCGTGTGGTTGAGTTTTATCAAAATCATTTTTTCTCTTGAGTTTAAAGCATTCACTGATCAGATGACCCTTTTTCTTACAATAACTACAAGTAGGAAGCGACCCTATTCCAGACGATCCTTCAACACGTCCTGGACCGGACTTAAAACCACCTTGGGATGGAGACTGGGAACTTGTGAAAGACTGAGACCCTGAACCACTCTTTTTATATGTGTCTGAATTGGTAGAATTACTGCTAGTCTGAGATCTTGAAACAAAATTCTTTTGATGAGACAGAGCATAAGTATCAGATATGACTGCTGCCTCTTCAAGAGTTTTCACATTCTTATCTTCTAAATGTGTTTTCAAATCTTGAGGAACACATTCCTTAAACTCTTCTACCAGGATGACTTGGCGCAAATTAGCAAAAGTTTTATCAAGTTTCTTAGATCTAAACCAGTGATCGAATAAATCTTCTTTCTCTCGTGAAAATTCAACAAATGTTTGATTATCAAACTTTCTATACTTTCTAAACTTTTGTCTATATGCTTCAGGTACTAATTCATATGCTTTTAATATTGCTGCTTTGACCTTCTCATAGTCTGAACTCTCAACTACCCCTAGTGCAGAGTATACCTCAGCCGCTTTTCCAACCAGTACACTTTGTAACATTGTTGACCAAACGTGTTGTGGCCATTTAAGATTCTCTGCGACTTTTTCGAATTGGGGAAAATATTTGTCTACAGATTTTTCTTGAAATTTCGGAACTAACCTAATGTTTTTTGCTGCGTCAAATTCAGTTTTGACAACTGACGGTTCTGGTTGGTTTTGTAATTTTAATTTCTCTAATTCAAAGTTCATTGCACGCTCTTCTCTTTCTGCTGCTAATTTGTCTAATTCAAATTTTCGTTCACGCTCTCGTTCTTCTCTTTCTCTTTCTCGCTCTTCTCTTTCTTTTTCTCGATCTTCTCTTTCTAATTTTTTTCTTTCTAATCGCATTTTCTCTAACTCTAATTGAAACTGATATTCTGCCATTTTGTAAGTGCCTAAATCTGATTTAACTGTATATTCTGGAAGATCGTATTTTTCAAAGATGTTTTCTTCTACTAGTTTGTTTGCAACCTTAATTCTAATGTCTTGCTTTCTCTGAGAGGATTTAACATCTAACCCAAAATTCAAACCTAATGCGATCAAGTCATCCTTTTTTAACGTATCAAAAACCTGAACACTTGGTGAACTAAGAAAGTCTGTGACCGAAAACACCATGTTGATTTCTGCTGGCTTATAATCAAATTTAACAATTTAATTAACAAAATTCTGACAATGAACTGTGAAAGTGCAAGAAATTCTTGATCCCGGACGAGCCCCCAATTCTGTTATGGGTCAGAATTACCCTAAATGCCAGCAAAGATCAATCACACAGTTTAAACTTAACAATAATTTATTTACAGTAATATATAATAAGTATATGAAACATAAAGTACAAACTTAGCAAGAATCTAAGAATACATACATCAGAGTGTCCGTTGCTGCACACAATGTCCCAGTGAAATTATATCCCAGTAATACCTCAATGATGCTTATACGACAATTCTATTCACAATTATTGTATTTGCATCGAATTGACAGGGTATTTATACAGTATCATAAATCTAGAATATTCTAGAAATTGTAAATACATGATATTCCTGGAAAGTTCTGGACATAAACAAAGTTCAAGAATGTTCTAGAAAAAATGACCAAACATATTGACCATTCTGGAACGTTCAAGAAACTTAATGTTACTAATTATATACATAATGAAACAATACGCATCTCACAACATAGGAGACTGGGTGACCTCACCATGCTCACGAAATTTACACCAGTTCCATAACTAGGCCCTAGACATTGCAGTTTTTTTATTAACGTCATTATAAACACTGATAAGCATATTAAATCTAAAAGTCGAATATCTTTGGATATGGGGTAACCCATATCTATTCTTGTATAAAGTCATGTTTTAATTATCTACTCTCAATTGTTTTTAGATTAAAATTTTACCAAGATTCTTTTTTTTAACCCCCGTGTATATACAAGTCGGCTACATGAAAGTGTTTGACGCGTGACCAGGCAATCGTTTTCAAAGGACACAAACTCAGACTATCAGGTAGCACGGGTAGCTGGCCTGTCAATCAAATCAGAAGCTATTGTTTTTTTAATGATTGACAGGCGGTAAATTATTGATCTTGAATCAGGTAGATTTTGGGGCGTTAACATAAAATTGGGTGTTTAAATAGAAACGGTAACCTGAGTTTGAAGCAGGGGCTACATTTTTAGCGGAAAAACAGTGTATGAAAATATCTTCTTTCCTGCTTCTAAAAATTACTATAGAACAATGCGATGTTTTATAATTTTTACACAATCAACGACTGACAAAGTTTCAAATGCAAGTTATATTAGGTAAAAAAGAATCAAGTTATAAAACATGTAAATGCGATTTTCCAAACAAACTACAATTATGTGAGCTTTTAAAAGATTCAATCAAAATAAAGATTTGAATTTTAAGTTTATCATCCTAAATCAACGTTCAAATTTTTGCTGATCATTTAAATTGCCTTAATTAGGAATTGTAAGCATTCAAATTGTTTTTTTTTTTTCAAATAAGTTGAAACGTGGTCCATATCCCTTTAAGAAAGAGACTTGCATGATAGAACATTTACTGT